>NC_045976.1:2705106-2718920 GCF_010909765.2 Amblyraja radiata | reverse complement strand
AGTTATCACTACCTCGGTACACATGACAATAAACTAAACTGAAACGGAACATCAACAATGATATGTATATAATGAAAACTAAAGATAACGATGCTAGTGTTCCTTTTTGTGCATGTCATCTTTGGTATACATTTACCCAAGGTAGTCCTCATTGGTCCTTTGACTTATTCTATCCAATTACCTTCATTTTATTTTCAGTGGATTCATATCATGTCCATTCTTCAGGAAGTGGCTCACTGGTGCAACATAGGGAACGTTGACCCAATTTTGATGATAGATATTGCACTGTACACTGCAGGGGTGCTGGAAAATCTGGCAGATTCAAGTATGAAATCCACAACAAAGTCAGGTATTGTACCTTATCATGGGATTCAAACTAAAGAATGAGTTAATGTTTTAGTGGTCATTATACTATAAGTATAGTGGTATATTTAAAATTTAAAAACATAGTAAATGGCAGAAAAAAGAGAAAGTTTTAAATGGTGCATTTTGTAGCTTCAGGAGATCAGCATGTGCTTTCTAGCAAAGTGCTTTTGAAGTTGTTTAGGTTTAGTTTAGTTTAGTTTAAACGTACAGGAAACAGGCCCTTCAGCACACGGCCATTGATCCCCGCACGTTAACACTACCCTCCACACACTACACACAGACAAGGGACAATTTTACATTTATACATTTATACCAAGCTAATTAACCTACAAACCTGTATGTCTTTGGAGTGTGGGAGGAAACCGAAGTCACAGGGTGAACGTATAAACTCCGTACAGATAGCACCCGTAGTCAGGATCGAACCTGGGTCTCTAGTGCTGTAGGGCAGTAGCACCAGCTTTGCGCCACCGTGCCACCCGTATTCTTACATAAGAAGCTCAGGTAGCTGTGTGATAATGAACAAATTATTTGCTTTTGGTGATGTTGACTAAGAAAGATGTTTTATCCACACTGCCTGGTAGGACCTTCATATTGTACATTGTTATATATTTGTGAAGTATTTTGTAATTGATTGGTGTAATGACCCAGATTTTGTGGTAATGATGAAGGAGATGCAATATACCATCCAAAGTCTTGGCTATTTTTAGGTAGGAGATTGACATATTCTTCATTAGTAAGCGTGTCAAGGGTTATGGGGAGAAAGCAGGAGAATAGGGTTGAGAGGGAAATATGGATCTGCCATGGTTAAATGGCGGAGTAGACTCGATGAGCCGAATGGCATAATTCCTATGACTTATGAACTCTTGCACTGAATGCCCTGACAGATGATGTGTCCTTCTTCGGCACTTTGTCTACCTGTCACAACTTTCAGAGGACTATCTACCTGTACACATTACGTTCCTCTGTTCTATTAATTTTCTATGGCTCTGTCCTATCCTCTGTAAGTTGTGCTCTTGTTTAACTGCCAAAATACATCATTTGGCATGTCTGAATTAAATGCCATCCGCCATTCCTTGACCCACTTATTGATATTCATCCAGATCCTGTTGTAATCTGAAATAATGTTCTTAATTGTCCTCTATACCTCCAATTTTGGTGTTAAGGAGATTTTTAACTCCCATTGGTTAAACTGTAGAACTTGTTATACAGTGTGTATAATGTCCAAGCAGATGCGTTAAAAAATAGTTATATGTATTTGAAAGGAAAATAAGGCCATGTTGATAGAATTAGACGAAGAACAGTGAAGGATCCTTTTCGTGAGCATACACCTGTTGGATAGAATGGCCCGTTCCTATACTGCTGGTAGATTGAAATCCTTTACAAGTTATTTCTATAATTTTGCAATATACAAAGTAGTTGCTGTTCACCTCACAAGTGTTCCCATTCCCCACAAAATGACGACTGCAGAATCTGATTATTTTTATGGAGTGACTGGAGATCTTCTCACTGTATGACTGTGACCATTCATCGGTGTTCTCCATGGGGGGGAAATGGTTAGATTTGTAGGCAGCCGAGAGGCACCTATTATTATAACTTAATTAATAAACATCTTGCAGCCTTTATATTCCATATGTTAACAATGCAGGCTTATTGTTCTACTGTTGACATCTATACAACCAGTATAGCTGCAAACATCCTAATATCCTGTAGCATCAAACTAATTATATTTCTGTGGTCTGAAATATGTTTTTGTTGGGAATACAGGCTTACCAAACAACAGTGGAAACAAAATATTGAAAACTATTGGTGGGATGAGCCACCAATCCTTTCTGACTGACACCCTAATGGAATGAGTGGCCCAGAAAATGCACATAAATAGATCTGAGTTATTTTCAAAGGTAGACAAAAATGCTGGAGAAACTCAGCGGGTGAGGCAGCATCTATGGAGTGATGGAAATAGGCAACGTTTCGGAACGGAACCCTTCTCCAGACTGATGTGAGGGTGGGGGGGACGGGAAGAAGAAAAAAAGAGTTGGAGCCAATGGGCTGAGGGAGTGCTGAGAAGGGGAGGAGAAAGTAGGGACTACTTGAAATTAGAGAAGTCAATGTTCGTACCACTGGGGTGTAAACTGCCCAAGCAAAATATAACCATATAACAATTACAGCACGGAAACAGGACATCTCGACCCTTCTAGTCCGTGCCGAACACGTATTCTCCCCTAGTCCCATATACCTGCGCTCAGACCATAACCCTCCATTCCTTTCCAGTCCATATAACTATCCAATTTATTTTTAAATGATAAAAACGAACCTGCCTCCACCACCTTCACTGGAAGCTCATTCCACACAGCCACCACTCTCTGAGTAAAGAAGTTCCCCCTCATGTTACCCCTAAACTTCTGTCTCTTAATTCTCAAGTCATGTCCCCTTGTTTGAATCTTCCCTGCTCTCAGTGGGAAAAGCTTATCCACGTCAACTCTGTCTATCCCTCTCATCATTTTAAAGACCTCTATCAAGTCCCCCCATTAACCTTCTGCGCTCCAAAGAATAAAGCCCTAACTTGTTCAACCTTTCCCTGTAACTTAGTTGCTGAAACCCACGCAACATTCTAGTAAATCTCCTCTGTACTCTCTCTATTTTGTTGACATCCTTCCTATGATTAGGCGACCAAAATTGTACACCATACTCCAGAATTGGCCTCACCAATGCCTTGTACAATTTTAACATTACATCCCAACTTCTATACTCAATGCTCTGATTTAGATGCTCTGATATGAGGTGTTGCTCCTCCAATTTACGGTGGTCCTCACTCTGGCCATGGAGGCCCAAGACAGAAAGGTCAGATTCGGACTGGGAGGGAGAGTTGAAGTGCCGAGCCACCGGGAGATCAGGTTGGATATTGCGAACCGAGCGGAGGTGTTCGGTGAAGCGATCGCCAAGGCTACACTTGGTCTCACCGATGTAGAGCAGCTGGCACCTAGAGCAGCGGAAGCAATAGATGAGGTTGGAGGAGGTGCACATGAACCTCTGCCGCACCTGGAACGACTGCTCAGATCCTTGAATGGAGTCAAGGGGGGAGGTAAAGCGACAAGTGAAGCATTTCCTGCGGTTGCAAAGGAAAGTGCCTGGAGAGGGGGTGGTTCGGGTGGGAAGGGACGAATGGACCAGGGAGTTACGGAGAGAGTGGTCTCTGCGGAAAGCAGACAAAGGGAGGAGATGGGAAGATGTGGACAGTGGTGGGATCACGTTGGAGATGGGGAAATTGTCGGAGGATTATATGTTGTATATGACGGCTGGTAAGGTGGAAGGTGAGGACAAGGGGGACTCTGCCCTTGTTACGAGTGGGGGAATGGGGAGTGAGAGCAGAGTCACGGGGTATAGAAGAGACCCTGCTGAGGGCCTCATCTATAGTAGAAGAGGGGAATTCCCGTTCCCTGAAGAATGAGGACATCTCCGATGCCCTGGTGTGGAACACCTCCTCATGGGTGCAGATGCAGCGTAGACGGAGGAATTGGGAGTAGGTGATGGAGTCCTTATAGGAAGCAGGGTGGGAAGAAGTGTAGTCCAGATAGCCATGGGAGTCAGTGGGTTTATAGTGGATGTCGGTCAGTGGTCTATCAATTGTTATTTTCAAGCTTGGAATATGTCAACAACATTTTTGGGAAAGATCTTTACAACGGGCATGGGAATGCATCTCAGCATGCAGTTAGAAAGCTGTGAATTATTGTAAAATCTAGTTCATTTTCTAGGAATTTTCAAAGGCTCCAAATAGTGTATAAAACATATAATATGAAACTGACTATTTGTAAGTTTTACCAAACTATGAGTCACCATGTCAGCCAATGCCATATCAGGCCAGCCATTTTATCTCAGAAGTTTGTAATCCCTTGGCTACAATAGATCTTTCTAGATTTGCCAACAATTCCATTTGGTCAGGACCACTGCATTAGAAAAGACAATAGGTTGTCCCGTGTAATATTGGTACAGGACACCAATTTCTTATAAAGCTAATTGAGGCTATGGGTAGAGGACTGTGAATCCGCAGGACATCATAACCCTTTAAAAGGAATGACCAGTGACATTAACAATCTGTTTTACCCTGAAACTTTGCACTACAATGATGAAGCGCAGCAGCACTGGGGAGTCTACAGCTGAAGACTCAAGGTAAGAATGCAATGTCTGCTACTGCCTGTCCAATTTTTGGGACTGAACAATGTTTGTCAAGAGCCATTCAGTCTCAGCCCTCGGGCCTATTCAATATCAGGCCTCATTCTTAGAGGTATACTGGGTTTGGGTGGGTCCTGATTTCATGCCCATACAAAGACCACCCGAGGTCTGGCACCACTTTCTGTTCTGTAGTTCAGATCCAGGTCTTTATCAGCATTGCACTCAGTGGCCATGTAATTGTAAAACACGGGGCACAACACTGATACGCCACCAGAGCAACAGGCCTTCATGGTCAGGTGAAGATCCCGGCACTTACAACAAGTGGGACTTGAAACTGGCACCAAATCTGGTGACTCTGTTTACTGTCTCAGTGTACGACTGCTACATACTAGTACTGATCTGAGATGCTTATCAAAGATGTATCTAAGTGCTTATGTATTGTGATACATGTACTGAAGTGTATACTAAAAAGATTTTCATTGTACCATGGTACTTGTGTCAAATAAAGTACCTTGTAATCATTGTAACCACTTTTTGTAATCGCCTTCATTCCTGGACATTTGAATTGCTGAACCAGGTGACAATATAATATGCTCTCCACAATACAGCTGTAGAAGTACAGTTCAGTATGCTCCGACATTCTTCAATCATCAAAAGAAGCATTGATGGGTGTTCCTTATCAATGTTCTGGGCTGAGAACAGAATTTTCACAGCCTCAGATGCCCCAAAGAAAATAATTCAATTTTATTTAACTTTTTTTTAAGAGCCAAGATCTTCCAATCCAGAGGTAGACACAAAATGCTGGAGTAATTCAGCATGTCAGGTATCTGAATAAAATGATGGGTGATGTTTTGGGTTGGGACCCTTCTTCAGACTGATTGTAGTTGGGAGAGTGGGGGAGAAAATTGAAGCGAAGGAAAAGCAGGACAAATTGGGATCGGCAACAGGTAACCTCAGACAAGGAGGTTCCCTGATAGTGTGACAGTTAGACGAGATCAAGCATAGACTCGGCATCCATTTCCCTGAACACTTGCATTTGGTCCACCAAAGCTGACTGTATCTCCCAGCTGCTTACCACTTTAACTCCCCTTCCCATTCCCATACTGATTTCTGGCCTGGTTCTCCTCCATTGCCAGAGTGAGGCCACATGCTGGAGGTACAGCATCTACTATTATGCATTGCAGCATACATCCCAGTGGTATGAATGTTAAATTCTCTAATTTTAGGTAACTACAGCAAATACCTCTACCCTGCTTTCTTGACTCTGTACATCAACGTTGTTCAGGGTCATGCCATTAACTATATCTTTTCCCTTTACGTTTAACCTCTCAACTATAGCTGTGAATGAAACATTTCACTCCTGCTTCAATTAACCTTCATCTGCCATTTCTCTGCCCATTTCTATAGCTGATCTTTATCCCACTGCATACTTTGACATACACTGTCCACAACTCTATCAATTGTGTTGTCTGCAAACTTGCTAGCCAACCCATCTACATTTACTTACAAGTAATTTTTGTACAATAGAAACAACCGAGGTCCCAACACAGATTCCAGAGGAACTCCACTGGTCACAGACCTCCATTCAGAATAACACCCACCACAACTCTTCTATGTGTAAAGGGCCTGTCCCACGAGCATGCGACTGCATGCGGCAAGCGCGACCAAACCGGAAGTAGGGGCCACGCGGGGGTCCAGTGATCCCCGTACAGGGCCGGTCCCACCAGCATGCGACTGCATGCGGCGAGCGCGACCAAACCAGAAGCGCGGGCCGCGCAGTGATCGAGTGAGTGACGTGAAGTCCGCGGGAAGTTCGCGCGTGACGTAAGGCGTCAAGACGCTGCGTCCGGCATCGAGACGCTGCCTATGCCCGTCGAGGCGGTGCGTACAGCGTCGAGGCGGCTGCGGGCCGGCTGGCCGTTGGCGTGCGGAATTTTTGAACACTGTCAGTTTTTCGGAGCCCCGCGCGATGTCGGGACCAGCTCTGCACAACTCCATACGGCTCCGGCGATCGAAGTGGGACCGGCCCCGCGAGGCCTGTACGGCTCAAGCGACCACGTTAGGTCACGCTTGCCGCATGCAGTCGCATACTCGTGGGACAGGCCCTTAAGTCAGTACGGATTGCAAATGACCATCTTAGCTTGGTTGAACTGTGATTAGCCGCTCACGCTCACGCACACACACATACCCACCCCCACTATACTTCCTTCTTCTTTAAGATGCTTCTTAAAATGACAAAACTGTTGATCATCCTGTACAATCCATGTCACACCTACTAAGATGCCCATTCCTTGCTGAACGATGCTGCCTGGAAGATCAAGCGGTGGCAAACGAGAAGGCTGTCCACATTGCAAGAGCCTGGTCGAACATTTGAAGCATAGATGATGGAGACGAAAGATACTTCCTACCATCTGCTTTTCAAATTTAATGTAATGATACTTTTGTGAACACAAGAGACAAGAAAGACATACTTTTATGCGGTATGCGGTATTCTTAAGGGGTTGGACAGGCTAGATGCAGGAAGATTATTCCCGATGTTGGGGAAGTCCAGAACTAGGGGTCACAGTTTAAGGATAAGAGGGAAGTCTTTTAGGACCGAGATGAGAAAATCATTTTTTACAGAGAGTGGTGAATCTGTGGAATTCTCTGCCACAGAAGGTAGTTGAGGCCAGTTCATTGGCTATATTTAAGTTAGATGTGGCCCTTGTGGCTAAAGGGATCAGGGGGTATGGAGAGAAGGCAGGGATGGGATACTGTTGGATGATCAGCCATGATCATATTGAATGGCGGTGCAGGCTCGAAGGGCCGAATGGCCTACTCCTGCACCTATTTGCTATTTTTCTATGTTTCTATGTATGAACCAAGGTCATACAAATATCAATGTGATAGAGAGTAGATAATGTGTTAACACCTTTTATGCAGAGAAAGTATGTGCCATCAAAGGAGAAATTGGGGAAGGTGTGTTGTGATGGGACGTATTCAATAGAAATCTCAACCTTGTCCACTGATTCCAATTGACCTGCTGTGTAATTCCAGCATATTGCGATTTTCTAATTCTTATTTGAGATTTTCAACATCTGGATTTTCTTACTTTTTGAGAAATTGTTCAAAGCGTGGTCGACTGGTAAAGTCGAATGGACAACATGGCAAATCCGTCGACTGGTAAGGTAGAATGGAATCGGAATGGCCTCTCTTTCAGAAAGGAAAGAAGGCCTCACGTTTTCCTTGGTAGTGACTGTCGATGTGGAAGTATAAAATATCAATGCTGAAATTGCTGAACATTTCCAGCGATTTTAGCTTTATACAAAAATAGATACATTATGCATCCCAATTATCCTTCTCTGAAATATTATTATTACATTACATGATTATGCAAAGAACAGTAATGCATCTCATGATTATATATTTTAAATGAATGTAAACTAGATGTTAGAAACGTTCTAAAATTTAGAAGTGACTATGCAATGAAATAATTCATAATGGTGAGAACGCTGCTGTCAGTTTCAAGGCAAAATCATATACTTTTGGATATCCAGTTTGAAAACAATTTGCCCTTGGGGTGATAAAACTTTGCAGGTGTTTCTTTCTGCTGTTAAGTATTTCCTCAGTTATTAGACATTTAACTGAACACTCAATTATCAATGTTAATAGGTATGCGTGGAAGCAGAAGTGAAACAGCAACATCTACACAAACTCCAACATCAATCCAAACCGAATATTGTAGTCCAACTAATTTACTAGTGGTGAGTTGCATTATCAGTCATAAAAAGAAATATGAAAGAAATGTGAATGATAAAATATTCTATCATCCATCCAGACAAAATTCATTTTATCTGATTGCTAATTTTGCACCCTTTCAGTGAGAAATGGGGGCATTTTGTTTCTGAGAAAAGTGTGCAATTATATAATCAATATATTAACAGTCAATCTCATTTAGTTGCTATTAGCAATTAAACAAAGGATCATACTTCAACTAGGGTACAAATAACTGCATAAAACTGGTTGAAGACAAACTTTCCCTGAAATCAGCAGAGTTTACTATGTGTTGGATATAATGTAGTTAATACCTTAAAATTGGAACCTCTTAAAGTTTCCATCAACTTTCTTTACATTTTCAAACTCAATTTAACTGTTATTCCTTCTTCCATGCCAAAGTGTATGTCCTCAGTCTTTCCCATTGTTGCAAAGAGACCAAATACAAAATGGATGAACAACATCTCATATTCTGCTCAAGGCAATTACAACCCAACAATATAAACACTGGGGGTACACAAAATTGCTGGGGAAACTCAGCGGGTGCAGCAGCATCTATGGAGCGAAGGAAATAGGCGACGTTTCGGGCCGAAACCCTTCTTCAGACTGATGGGGGGTGGGGGGGGGGAGAAAGAAGGAAAAGGGGAGGAGGAGGAGGAGGAGGAGGAGCCCGAGGGTCGGAGGAGACAGCTAGAGGGTTAAGGAAGGGGAGGAGACAGCAAGGGCTAGCAAAATTGGGAGAATTCAATGTTAATGCCATACGGTCGCAAGGTCCCCAGACGGAATATGAGGTGCTGTTCCTCCAATTTCCGCTGTTGCTCACTCTGGCAATGGAGGAGACCCAGGACAGAGAGGTCGGATTGGGAATGGGAGGGGGAGTTGAAGTGCTGAGCCACCGGGAGTTCAGGTAGGTTATTGCGGACTGAGCGGAGGTGTTCGGCGAAACGATCGCCCAACTTACGCTTGGTCTCCCCGATGTAAATCAGCTGACATCTAGAGCAGCGGATGCAGTAGATGAGGTTGGAGGAGATACAGGTGAACCTCTGTCGCACCTGGAACGACTGCTTGGGTCCTTGAATGGAGTCGAGGGGGGAGGTGAAGGGACAGGTGTTGCATTTCTTGCGGTTGCAACGGAAAGTGCCCGGGGAGGGGGTGGTGCGGGAGGGAAGGGAAGAATTGACGAGGGAGTTGCGGAGGGAGCGATCTTTGCGGAAGGCAGACATGGGGGGAGATGGGAAGATGTGGCGAGTGGTGGGGTCACGTTGGAGGTGGCGGAAATGGCGGAGGATTATGTGTTGTATTTGCCGGCTGGTGGGGTGAAAGGTGAGGACCAGAGGGAGTCTGCCCTTGTTGCGAGTGCGGGGATGGGGAGAGAGAGCAGTGTTACGGGGTATGGATGAGACCCTGGTGTGAGCCTCATCTATGGTGGCAGAGGGGAATCCCCGTTCCCTGAAGAACGAGGACATTTCCGATGCCCTGGTATGGAATGTCTCATCCTGGGAACAGATGCGGCGTATGCGGAGGAATTGGGAGTAGGGGATGGAGTCTTTACAGGGGGCAGGGTGGGAAGACGTGTAGTCCAGATAGCCATGTGAGTCAGTGGGTTTGTAATGTATGTCGGTCAGGAGTCTGTCCCCTGCGATGGAGATGGTGAGGTCAAGGAATGGTAGGGAAGTGTCGGAAATCGTCCAGGTGTATTGGAGTGCCGGATGGAAGTTGGTGGTGAAGTGGATGAAGTCAGTCAGTTGTGTGTAGGTGCAGGAGGTGGCCCCAAAGCAGTCGTCAATGTAACGGAGGTAGAGGTCGGGGATGGGGCCCTGGTACACTCGAACAAGGATTGTTCAACGTACCCGACAAAGAGGCAGGCGTAGCTGGGGCCCATGCGTGTGCCCATAGCTACGCCTTGTGTTTGGAGGAAATGGGAGGAGTCAAATGTAAAGTTGTTGAGGGTGAGGACCAACTCCGCTAAGCGGAGGAGAGTGTCAGTGGCTGGGTATAGGTTGCTCCTCTGGTCGAGGAAGAACCGGAGGGCTCCGAGGCCATCCTGGTGGGGGATGGAGGTGTAGAGTGACCGGACATCCATGGTGAAGATGAGGGGGTGAGGGCCCAGAGAGTGGAATGCGTGGAGGCGGCGGAGAGTGTCTGAGGTGTCTAGAACATAGGTGGGGAGGGATTTGACCAAGGGGGATAGGATGGAGTCAAGGTATGTGGAGATGAGTTCGGTGGGGCACGAACACGCAGAGACAATGGGTCTGCCGGGAGAGCCGGGTTTGTGGATTTTGGGGAGAAGGTAAAAACGGGACGTGCGGGGCTGGGGAACGATGAGGTTGGAAGCTTGGTCGGGCAGGGCGGGGGAATTGATGAAGTCGGTAATGGTGCTAGAAATGGTGGCCTGGTGCTCGTCAGTGGGGTCATGGTCCAAGGATACCTGAATTTGCCAACTTCAGGTATCCAATTTGGTTTTTAAAACACAAAGTGTGGCATAATTCAGTTCGACAGGCATCTCGGGAGGACATGAATAGGCAAAGTTTTGGATCAGGACCCTTCTTTGGGCTGATGTCAGAGGAGGGAGAAAGAGTTGGGGTGGACAAAGCCTGGCTAATGATAAGTGGATTACAGTATAATTTTGATCAGCTAGACAATTGGGTCAAGGAATGGAAAATTTAGTTTAATTCAGATGAGTGGAGTTGTAGCATTTTGGGAAGTCAGGAGCAGGACCTTCACAGTGTGCAGTAGCGTCTTGGGGCCTTGGGGAGCATTGCGGAGCAGAAGGATTTATTGGTATAACAGCGTAGTTTTAAGGTGAGAAAGGGAAGATTTAATAAGAATCTAAGCGGTAACGTTCTCCCACGTGGTGGTATGGAGCGAGCTACTAAATGAAGTACAATAGCCAGGTACAATAACATCTTTAAAAATTATACATTTAGAAAGGCACACGGATCGGAAATGTTGAGAGGAATATGGGCCAGGCACGGGCAAATGGTACTAGATTAGGATAGGGCATCTTTGTCGGTATGGATCAATAGGGCCAAAGGACTTGTTTCCGTTCTGTATGGGTCTGTGACCAACGTAGTTTCCTTTTAATTTAGCGTTGCAAATAGATATTACTAGATTAAGTGGGACCCTTTGGGCCCCTGTCACACAAGAGACTTGGTCCCCGAACGCAATATTCCACCACTCACCCATAGCCCCCAACTGCACAGACGCAGCTGATTTCCCTTCATCCCTTGCACTCTCTCTCCCTCCTCCGTAGCAACGATGAGCGGGAAGCAAGAGAATTGGGTAATGTTTAAAGATCAACAGTAGAACTAAAAAGACAATACCGGGAGAAAAGATGAGGTACGAAGGTAAGCTAGCCAAGAATATAAAGGAGGATAGTAAAAGCTTCTTTAGGTATGTGAAGAGGAAAATATTAGTTAAGACCAAAGTTGGACCCTTGAAGACTGAAAAAGATTAATGTATTATGGGGAACAAGGAAATGGCAGATGAGTTGAACCGGTACTTTGGATCTGTCTTCAATAAGGAGGACACAAACATTCTTCCTGATAGAGGAGTGGCCAGAGGATCTGGGGTGACGGAGGAACTGAAGGAAATCCACATTAGGCAGGAAATGGTATTGGGTAGACTGATGGGACCGCAGGCTGATAACTTCCCAGGGCCTGATGGTCTGCATCCCAGGGTACTTAAGGAAGTGGCTCTAGAAATCGTGGATGCATTAGTGATAATTTTCCAATGTTCTATAGATCCAGGATCAGTTCCTGTGGATTGGAGGGTAGCTAATGTTATCCCACTTTTTAAGAAAGGCGGGAGAGAGAAAACAGGGAATTATAGACCAGTTAGCCTGACATCGGTGGTGGGGGAAGATGCTGGAATCAATTATAAAAGATGAAATAGCGGCACATTTGGATAGCAGTAACAGGATCGGATGGACATTCAGGATCAGAAGTCAGCATGGATTTATGAAGGGGAAATCATGCTTGATTAATCTTCCGGAATTTTTTGAGGATGTAACTGGGACAGGGGAGAGCCAGTGGATGTAGTGTACCTGGACGTTCAGAAAGCATTTAATAGGGTCCCACATAGGAGATTAATGGGCAAAGTTAGGGGACATGGTATTGGGGGTAGAGTGTTGACATGGATAGAAAATTGGTTGGCAGACAGAAAACAAAGAGTAGGGATTAATGGGTCCCTTTCACAATGGCAGGCAGTGACTAGTGGGGTACCGCAAGGTTCGGTGCTGGGACCACAGCTATTTACGATATACATCAATGATTTGGATGAAGGGATTCAAAGTGACATTAGCAAATTTGCAGATGACACTAAGCTGGGTGGCAGTGTGAACTGTGAGGAGGATGCTATGAGATTGCAGGGTGACTTGGACAGGTTAGTGGAGTGGGCAGATGCATGGCAGATGACGCTTAATGTGGATAAATGTGAGGTTATCCACTTTGGTATCAAAAACAGGAAGTCAGATTACCATCTAAATGGCATCTAGTTGGGAAAAGGGGAAGTACAACGGGATCTGGGGATCCTTGTTCATGAGTCTATGAAAGTAAGCATGCAGGTACAACAGGCAGTGAAGAAAGCGAATGGCATGTTGGCCTTTATAACAAAAGGAGTCGAGTATAGGAGCAAAGATGTCCTTCTGCAGTTGTACAGGGCCCTAGTGAGACCACACTTCGAGTACTGTGTGCAGTTTTGGTCCCTAATTTGAGGAAGGACATTCTTGCTATTGAAGGAGTGCAACGTAGGTTTACAAGGTTAATTCCCGGGATGGCAGGACTGTCATATGCTGAGAGAACGGAGCGGCTGGGCTTGTACACTCTGGAGTTTAGAAGGATGAGAGGGTATCTTATTGAAACATATAAGATTGTTAAGGGTTTGGACACGCTAGAGACAGGAAACATGTTCCCGATGTTGGGGAAGTCTAGAACCCGAGGCCACAGTTTAAGATAGACAAAAATACTGGAGAAACTCAGCGGGTGCGGCAGCATCTATGGAGCGAAGGAAATGGGCAACGTTTCGGGCCAAAAACCTTCTTCAGACCGTTTAAGAATAAGGGGTAAGCCATTTAGAACGGAGACGCGGAAACACTTTTTCTCACGGAGAGTTGTGAGTCTGTGGAATTCTCCGCCTGAGAGGGTGGTGGAGGCCGATTCTCTGGATACTTTCAAGGGAGAGCTAGATAGGGCTCTTAAAGATAGCGGAGTCAGGGGATATGGGGAGAAGGCGGGAACGGGGTACTGATTACATTTAAAGATTACATTGAATGGCGGTGCTGGCTCGAAGGGCCGAATGGCCTACTCCTGCACCTATTGTCTATTGTCCCTTCACCATCCCTCTTCTTTCCCCTCCTCCTCCCCTCCCCCAATATCTCCCTCACCTCTCGTTCCCTCTCCATTCCCCTACCCTCAGTCACTCCCTCCCTCCATAACTCCTCTCCCCTCCCTACACCTCTTCATACCCCCCTCGTATCCCTATATGCCCCACCTCCCCCACTCCTCACATCCCCTATCCCCACTACTATA
>NC_045976.1:2696198-2704906 GCF_010909765.2 Amblyraja radiata | reverse complement strand
CCCCCCCCCCCCCCCCACCCCCACCCTCACATCAGTCTGAAGAAGGGTTTTGACCCGAAATGTTGCCCATTTCCTTAGATGCTGCCTCACCCTCTCTTTAGCATTTTTATCTACCTTCTGCTAGATAGTTAAAATGGCCTCTTCAATCCACCAATGCTGATCTTATTTCTTTTTTCCGGTTTGCAAATCAGGAAGGCAGTAATCCTTCGTCATCGCGGCTATCCCTCGAGGTCGAGGATGATGATCTATGTTCTGTTGTTTTTATGGACTCTCAGGTGGCTTATGAGTTCAAACCTGGTTTTGCAGCTCCCAGAACGAAGACGACTGTGCATGTGTTTGTTTAATGTATACTTGTTGTTGCACTCCAAGAAGCACACGGTCCTTCACAAATCAATCAACTCATTCCAATGGCAAGGGAACCAAGATGATTGGAGCTGATAGATTTGTTGCAGCCTTCACAGCCGTTGAGTTCAAGATAACTTTGTCTGCCTGGTCTGAGGTTGAGTTCTTGTAGGTTGGATCGTTCTTAGTTTGGACCCTCATCTTCGACCTTACCGCCATGGGTGGCCCTACCAGAAGCTGGTGCTTCCGACGGCATTGCTCTCGAAATCTAGGGGTCACGCAAGATATATAGAGTTGGAGATGGGATTTTGAAATATTTTTGTGCAAAAGCTATTGTGGTTTTCCACTGTCCTTTCTAGGGATTCTATGGGATTCTAAAAGAGTAAATTGAAAAATAACCATTATCTCTTATGTCTTAATTTTACTGCAATGTAAAATTTATTTTGCTTTGGTTTCTGTAACAGGAACTTATTCAGCAGCCAACTGATGAATTAGATACAGATAAATACGATGAATTACAAAGAGAAGATCCTTATAAAAAAGGAGCTATCCAAAGTCTTATCATGGATTTACATCTGGAAATTTTTCAGGTTTATTACAGAGTGGCATTTAAACTTTTGAGAATAAATTTTGGTTAGTTGTTCTGATTACTCTGTGAAATTTGGTAGAGCATTATAATATTAAGTTAATTTTGTAAAATTTAAAGTTTAAACCTAAGATAACATTTTTTGTGAAACTGAATCTCTTAAAGATATAAGCAGATCTTATATGTGTTGGCTTAGTGGGTTTTGTTAGGTCAAAAAAGGCCATGGAACTGTTCTGGCTCCCACTGCTTTGTTTAGGATGGCACAGGGGGTGGAACCCAGGGTATATTGATTTTAGATAAAACGCTACCACTTATCAATTTTTGGCTATCTTACTCAGTCCCCCTCCGCTGAGCAGGTGCAGAGAATTCTTCCCATCAATGAAAAATAAAAGTGTTATTAGTGTTCACTACTTCACAGCGCCATGGACCCGGGTTTGATCCTGGTCTCAGGAGCTGTCTATGTGGAGTTTCCACATTCTCCCTATGATGACATGAGCTTCCTCCAGATTCTCCAGTTTCCTCCCACACACCAAAGGTACAGATGTGTAAGTTAATTAGCCTGCGCATGCAAAAGTGGGATAACGGAAAACTAGTGTCAATGGGTGATAGAGTAGACAATGGCTGAAGGGTCTGTTACCATGCTGTATCTCTAAATTAAACAGTTGAGTAACAGGCCTTTAGATGGGCTAAAGGGAGCCATGAAATGTCACTGGCAGGTTGGATTAAAGAAAATCCAAAATTTCTAGACAGCACAGAGGCAAGAGCTAGAGTCTTACAGTGCCAGAGATCCAGGTTCGATCCTGACTATGGACGCTGTCTGTACAGAGTACCACATTCTCCCTGAGACTGCATGGATTTTCTCTAGGTGCTCTGGTGTCCTCCCACATTCTAAAGACGTCCAGATTTGTAGGTTAATTGGCTTCTGTAATTTGTCCCTCGTGTGTAGGGTAGAACTAGTGTGAGGTTGGCTGGCGCAGACCCGGTGGGCCAAAGGGCCTGTTTCCACACTGTATCTCGCAACTAAACTAAACATCATGAACAAGAGGGTAACTAGAGAGAAGTTAGGAAGACTCGAGGATAAGGGAGGGAATTTATGCTTCAAGCTGGAGGATCGTCAGCCTGGCTTTGTCTGCAGAAGCGCATGTCTTTTCAACTTGAATTCGTTTTTTGAGGAGATGTCTGAAGTGATTGACGAGGGTAGGGCAGTGGATGTTGTCCACACAGATTTTAGTAAGGCATTTGATAAAGTTCCTGATGATAAGCTGTTCTAGAAGATTATGATTCATGGGACTCATGGTAACTTGGTCCTTTGGATTCAGAACTGGCTTATTCATAAAAGACAGATGGTGATGATGGGGAATGTTACTATTTAATCGCTGTGCTGCGATTTCCGAGAGAACGCCGCCACCTACGGCCGTCGTTTTGGCCACCTCGCTCAGAGCCCCCCTCCCCCTTATGGACCGGAGTATTTTTCGCATCGATGACAAATCAGAGAGATATTAATGTTTTTAAAAATTCACCATTCTCTCTGCTGCCCCTACTGGAGGGAGGGGGAGGGACTATAAAACCAGAAGTGGTGTGCCTCACTCAGTCTCTGCAAGATGGATGGAGCCAAAGGGTCACGTCGCTCTGAGCTCTGATTACACTGAACAAATGTCTACTCAACTGTGAGTCCCCTTAATGTGGTTTAAAAATGAAAATATGCTTTGCTTGAAGTAAAAAGGCACTGCCTGCAAATGGTTGTTTGGGTGCTTTGGCTTGAAGTTAAAAGGCACTACTTACTGCAAAGTGGTGCTTGGGTGCTTTGGCTTGAAGTTGAAAGGCACTACTTACTGCAAATGGCAGCTTCGGTGCTTTGACTTGAAGTTGAAAGGCACTACTTACTGCAAAATGGCGGCTTGGGTTCTTTGGCTTGAAGTTAAAAGGCACTACTTACTGCAAATGGCGGCTTGGGTGCTTGGCTTGAAGTTAAAAGGCACTATTGCAAATGCATTTACTTCCTGTTTGCACTGTATATTGATTTTAGATAAAAAGCTACCACTTACGGCTGTAATTTTTGGGCCATTTTATTCTGCCCCCCTCCGCTGAGCAGGTGCAGAGAATTCTTCCCATCAATGAAAAATAAAAGTGTTATTAGTGTTTAAAAAAATGTTGAGAATCTCTCTCCTGTCAATCACGCCCTGAAAGCCACACCTTTTCTGCTGGGAGGGGGGAGGGGTTATAAAAGTGTGGGTGTGGCTCAGTCTCTGCATGATGGGGGAGGGAGGGGTCACGACTGTCTGAGCTGTGAATCAACTGAACACACTGAATGTCTACTGAACTGTGAGTTTGGTGTTTTGTGTGGTTTTATGGTTGGTTTTACCCTGCTTGAAGTGGAATGAAACTGCATTTGAATTCAGTGGCCCTGCACCGTGCTTGAAGTGGAATGAAACTGCATTTGAATTGGTGGCCTTGGATCCAGCCTGAAATGGTATGAAACTGCACTTGAATTTGGTGGCCTTGCACCTGCTTGAAGTGGTATGAAAACTGCACTTGAATTCGGTGGCCTTGCACCCTGCTTGAAGTGGTTGGAAACCGCACTTAAATTCGGTGGCATTGCACCCTGCTTGAAGTGGTAGGAAACTGCGCTTGAATTCGGTGGCCTTGCACCCTGCTGAAGTGGTAAGAACTGCACTTGAATTTGGTGGCCTTGGCACCCTGCTTGAAATGGTAGGTAAATGGATTTGAATTTGGTGGCTTTGCACCCTGCTTGAAATGGAATTTCAAGGAATAGCCATGAGTCAACTGCCAGCCCACCACCTGTGAGTGAGGTGCCAGCAGATCAGGCTTGAGGGACTGAGCTGCCACTCCAAGAACCCATACCAGCGCTCCAGAATGCCCCCCCCCCCCCCCCCACTGGCCACCAATATTGGAATTGGTGGAGAGGTGGAATATTGCATCGGGGGACCAGCCCTCCCATGTAAACATGGGACCCAACGGGTCCCACTTAGTCTAGTATATATTAAACATTACTCACACACATATATATCTATATATATATATATATATATATATATATATATATATATATCTATATCTATATATATATCTATATCTATATATATATCTATATCTATATATATCTATATATATATATATATCTATATATCTATATCTCTATCTATATCTCTATATCTATAATCTATATAGATATGTGTGTGTTTCGTAATTTATGGATAACATCAGAATTATTAGAATTCCTGTCAATGAGGAAGGCTGTTAAGGATCCAGATGGATATAGATCAGTTACAGCGGAGAAATGGCAGATGGAGTTTAATCTGAGCAAGTGTGGGGTGTTGCACTTTGGGAGGCCAAATCTGATGGAAATGTATAAAATTGATGGCCTTTAACAGAAAGACACAAAATACTGGAGTAACTCAGCGGGACAGGCAGCATCTCTGGAGCGAAGGAATGGGTGACATTTCAGGTCGAGACCCTTCAGTCTGAAGAAGGGCCTCAACCCGAAATGTCACCTATTCCTTCTGTCCTGAGATGCTGTCTGTCCCGCCGAGTTATCTTGAGGTTGGTCGGCACTGACCCGGTGGGCCGAAGAGCAGAGCCTCCAAAAATAAGGATGTACCTTTAGAAAGAAGAGGAGACATTTCCTGAGCCAGAGGGTGGTGACCTGTGGAATTCAATGCCACAGACTGCTGTGGATACCAAGTCATTGGGTATTTTTAAAGCAGAGATTGATAGGTTCTTGATTTATAAGGATGTCAAACATTACGGGGAGAATGTGGTTGAGTGGGAAAATAGAACAGCCTGTTTGAATGGCAGAACAGACTCGATGGGCCGAATTGCTTAATTCTGCGCTTGTGTCCTTCATGATTTTCAGTTGTGTCATTGAAAAGGAGACTACAAATGTTTGACCCCAAACTCCGCTAGGTTATGGGGAGAGGTGGGGCACTGTATTTCTCATGCAAAGAATTGGCATGGATTTCAGAGCCATTTGGTGATTGTGCTTCTATATCAGCCTTGTTTCAGGCCTTCTACAACTGCTCAAGTATTGTCAGATGGCCCATAACAGCAGAACCAATATTGGATAAACAAGCTTCTCCTCCCCCTTCACATGAACCAGAGATCTGTTCTTCGCCACTGTTTGAACATAGAATAGTACAGCACAGAATCAGACACTTCAGCTCACAATGTCTGTGCCAAACATGATACCAAGAAAAACTAATCTTGTTTACCTGCACATGATCCATATCTAAAGCCTTTCAAACACCAGTATGATCACAGCCTCCATTACCACCTGTGGCAGGACATTCCACACAACCACCATCTGCTGTGTATTAAAAACATTTGCTCTCCACATTTCCTTTAAACTTTGCCTTCTCACCTTAAAGCTTCTGGTCTTTGACATTTACACCCTGAGAAAAAGTTTCTGACTGTCTACCCTATGTGTGCCTTACACATTTATATACTTCTATCTGGTCCCCCCTTAACCTCTGGCATTCCAGTGGAAACAATTCAAGTTTGCCCAACCTTGCCTTGAGGCCTGTTATCTCCTCACCTAGGCAGCATTCTGGTAAGCCTCTTCTGCACCCTCTCCAAAGCTTACACATCTTTCTGTTATGGGGCAACCAGAACTGCACGCAATACTACAAATACGGCTTAACCAAAGTCTTAGAGAACTCCATGATGACTTTTTCAGTTTTATTTTTAATGCACCGGCCAACATGCATTCGAGGGTCCTGACCTGAAATATCCCTTGGTGCCTTGTACCTTGATACTCTTACAGAATTATTGAGACCGTTTGCCTTGAAAGTACTTTTTTTGTGGGAAAGTGCACAGGTTATCCTTTCACATTTCTATCCATATATATTGTAGATCAATAGAGTTGGAATTGTTGGAAGTGCATTTAAATGCTCCTTATGCCCAGTCCACTTATATTCTGCTGCCATCACTCTTGTCCACTGTGCTTTCCCTTCCATGCCAGTGAGTGATTTCCAATTTCACCCATCTTTTCTTCTACTATGGCACTTTTTTCCTTGCCCTTCTTCTTTAGTCCACCATTCTGTGACCTTTGAAAACGTTTCTTAAAACTAAATCGAAAAAAAAATCCTCACTTCAGCCTTCCTGTTCCTGTTTAGGATGAATTCTGAATTGTGGAGCAATTTTCAAATTGTTCTTCAAATTATAGAGTCATAGAAAACAGGTCCTTTAAACCCATCGAACCATGCACTTTTCTCTCATCTTAATGCCAATTTTTTATTCTGCCCATTTTCTCTTTCCCTCCCCCCACAACCCCGCAAGAATCTACCATTCACTGAGGCTAAGGTCAATTTACAATGCCCGGATCCTGGTCTCTGGCACTGTTAGGCTGTTTTTCCACTTGCTGGGCCACTGTGCAATGAAGGCTAATTGTCATTCTTAATGTTATCCTTAATAAATAACACTGAGAAAGGGACAGATCTTTTACATGACTGAAGAGAGAAATTAAAATGATGAAAGCAGAGGAGTAAATTAATCTGTGTTGAAAATGGTGTGAGTATTCCAAATCCGCAGCATTTAGAAGTGGTAAATGAAAGATAATTAATTGTTATTAAGTCATTAATGCTCTGCACTCGTTTTACTTTGCTCTCCATTGAAGATTTACTGGATTCCAAAAGCAGCTGTCTAGGAAGCAGCAGCCTTGGTTCACAATGCGGCTATGCCATTATAACAGGTAAATCCAAAATGCAAAATACAATAAACGTGATTATTAAAATATACAGAAAATAAATAAAACGATAGAAATTCACAGTGGATAGCTTTTTTCTATTCATTCATTACGTAGATAACGGAGTAGTCATTTTAAATAATCTATTGTGTTTTATGATTTTGTTGTAGAATTTGAGGAAAGTAAACTAATTGGATTTTAGGTGCTTAAATATTTGTCATTGCCATCTCCATCAGGTCCTTTGGTTGCAGGTCATTAGGCCCCGGGGTTAATCTCCTTTCAGTCCCATTCACTTCTCCAGTGTGCGCACAATGTGGTTATTGTGTGGTGCATTAGCAGAATGTGAGGAACAGAAGCAGGAGCCCCTCAATTCTGCATGGCTATTTGCATGATTACGTCCATCCCATCTTGACTCTAGCATCACTTTCATATCCTCTCCCCATAGCTTTCAATCCCTTGTCGATCAGATGTCCAGCAATGACCATTTATATTGTGGGCCCATTGCTGCAATTGCAATGATGCCTAGATCATTTGCACAAAATGGTGGTTGTTCTTTTGCATGAAGGAAATTTGGCTTGGCACCAAATCATATCCAGAGATTGGGGAGGGTTGTAGAGCAGTCGTAGGCCTCTTGGGAACCTGGGATTGGGTCATGCCTGTAGTGAGTAATTGGCCTGTTCCACTTAGGCAATTTTTTTCAGCAACTGCCGGCGGTGGTCATTGTCGTAGGAGGTCGCCGAAAATCCGGCGAATGGACCCACCCCCCACGACAATGTCTATGACAATGTCTACAACAACCTACCATCTAGCCAGCGTCCAGGTATGGCAAGCTACCGACAACCGGCAACCCATTAGGACGTCCACCTATGACCACACCTACGACAACCTACGTCCACCCGCCACAAGCTACGACAAGCTACGACAATTCAGTCGCGAGTACCTGTCGCCGGTTGACGTAGGTAGTCACCAAATGAACTCATTGATGTCAGCACCGGCGACAACCTACGTCACCTGGCGGCAACCTAGGTTAACCTGGCGACAGCCTACGACAGCACCTATGTCAGGAGAAAGGCAAGCTACGATCATTTTCGTCAAGCCCACTGTCGCCGACTGTTGGCGAAAAACTTTGAACGTTTCGAAATGCAGCAGCGAGCAGAAAAACGCTACAACTCTTTGAGCGACTTGAGGAAACTACTCACGACCATACAGGCTTACCCCCCGCGACCATGTTGCAACAGCCTAGTCTCATGTAGTCGCCTAAAAATGTGCCAGAGGGGCATAAGAGGTGTGGAGTGGGCTGGAATGTGATTGCTTTCAGAAAAAGGGTTGCAACTGCAAAGGTAGTCAAAAGCATCATGGAGTAATCGGTGGGTTGTGGATAACTGAGGACATTGGCACTCAAGAATAAAAGATAAAATTGTAACTTATCTTGGTGGTATCCATTCTGAACTGTGCAGTTTTCCCACAAAATTCTATGAACTGTGTAATGTGTGGACAATGGGATAATTTGATGCCTGTCTGTCAGGGAAATAGCATCAGCCACACAAGCTTTACTTACACAAGGACATGACTGGTTCAATTTCCAAAGTGCAATGCGGCAAACGTGGAATTAGAAATGGTTGAGTTTGTCATCAGTCACTTTTCAATAGCAGGATGCTGAATGATCATCATGAAGAGCACTGACAGAATGGATGAAGAGAAACTGCTCCCATTGATGGTTGAGTAAAGAACTCAGATACAAAGAATGAAGATGATTGACAAAAAAACCAAAAGTGAAATGAAGACAATCTCTTTTAAGCAGTGAATGTTTGGAGTCAGGATTAAACAAGCAGAGATAGTAATAAAAGGAATGCAATTTGAAGGGATAATAAAAATAATGATAAACTCCCAACATGCCAAGTAGCATCTGTGGAAAGAGAAACAAAGCTAATGTTTCAGGTAGAATATTTCTGTTTATGTTTTTGATTTACAGTTTTGAAATTGATCACAATTTAAAGGCATCTGGATAAGTATCTGAAAGGAAATAATTTACAGGACCATTGGGAGAGGGCAGGAAAGCAGACTAACTGGATTTCTTTT
>NC_045976.1:1218315-1298498 GCF_010909765.2 Amblyraja radiata | reverse complement strand
AGCGCAAAGATTATAGAGGAGCAAGATAGATCACTCCTCGAAAAACGCGTAGTATGACGTGTGTGATTGTCGACGCCATTTTTTGAGGCATTTTATTGGGCTGCCCGCATGCTGTCATGGCGTCCTTATCTAAATCTTCACATCACTGCTCTGCTATCAATTGTTCTAATCGTAAATCTAAACGACCAGATCTGTCAATCTTTAGGTTCCCCAATAAAAAAGAAAGGTGAGAAAATATTATTATTATTTTCAGTCGATATTCTGTCGTGAAAATGTTATTTTCTGTTCTCCCATCAACGGCCATTGGGAAACTAGGTTTGTCGGTACATTAGAAAGTTAGTAGACTTATTTTTAATAGATCTTTACTTACCACAATAATAAAGACAATTTTAACACTTCTGTACGTTTTTGGTTTTGTTCTTGTAAGGGATTGGTCTCCAAAATATGGCCCGCGGGACACATTGGGCCCAGTGACCACGGATTTTTCGAGCTCAGATTCAAGTCCTGAGAACTGCGACGGCTGTTACCCCGTTATGCTCCCTCGAATTGTGTCCGGAACATCACAATCAAAGAATCCACAAGCCCAGCCGTGAAGGAAGGGTGCAATCAAATATTATACAACTCTGACTCTAGCATCTTTGGGTGCATGCAAGGGGGCCGGGGGTTCGTCGCGGCGGCACGCAATCACAGGTACGAGAGGAGCTCGGCTCGATAATAATGTTGGGTCGGAATGGGACGGCTAGCAAACGTTATAATGTGCTAATCGTTCCACTCCCTCTCCCCTCATCCCTGTCCCCCTTCTCGTCCCTCTCACCTTATCCCTCTCCCCCCTTTGCCCCTTCTCCCTCTCCCCTTCTCCCTCTCCCCCCATCTCCCCTCTCCCCCTTTTCCTCTCCTCTGTTCCTCGATCTCATCTCTCCCCTCTCTTCTCTCGATCTCTCGCTCCCCTCTCTTCCTCTCGAGTCTCTCGCTCCCCTCTCTTCTCTTGATCTCCTCTCTCCCTCTCTTCCGCTCGATCTCCTCTCTCTCCCTCTCTTCTCCCTCTCTCCCTCCCTTCCCTCTCTCCCTCCCTTACCTCTTCGTGAGAGTTGGCAGCTCTGCTATGCCTTGGGTCCAAAAGAGGATAGAAAGAAAATACTTAATGGTCTTTGTAAGAAGATTTTAATAAGCTCTTCTACATTTAAGGTAAATTGACATATTAGAGGCAAAAAGCATCTTCAACATACAGGTCTCTCCACACAACTGAAAACAATTGCATTTAAGTGATATATCATCCATTGTTCAGGCATGTAGTTATGATCATCTTTTTTCTTATTAGTTAATCCTAAATGATATCTCCTGTAATTTCAGATGTCAACAGTGGGTCCAGAATACTCGTCGACAAGATCTCCTGCACCGAACTGCAGAGTATTTGTCAAATAACTGCCGTCTTATGTACATTGTGTGAAATTGTGATTTGTTAACTGCACAAACTAATGCAAATGGCGATATATTTATTATTGTATCTACGTTGGACATTTTGCTCTTTGGTGTCAGAACGCGGGGTGGGAGATTGCAACCTTCACGTGGTCCGCCCTGTTTCGACAAATGCAATCAACCCGGTGTGCACAGTCAAATAAGATCAAATAGAACAAGTTGTCCTACAACTTTAGGCTGTGCACGCCATACGCAAGAAGAAGAAGAAAAAGTGTCAGAACGCAGTCTGAAGAAGGCTTCCGACCTGCAACGTCACCTATTCCTTTTCTCCAGAGATGCTGCCTGACCCACTGAGTTACTCCAGCATTTTGTGTCTATCTCTGTTTAGATTGGACTCGTGGGTGGAGATTGCGGCTGGTCTGGTGATCTAGAACGAGGGCCAAAGTCTCAGAATATGGGTCATGATATTTATTAATGAGACAAGGAGCAGTTTCTTCACTCAAGGGCTGGGAATCTTGGAATTCTTTATCGCGTGAGATGGTGGAAGTCGAGTCCTTGAAAGGAGAGTTTTTTTTTTCAAATACGAAAAGGATGAAGGATAATGGAGAGAATGTGGGAATAAGGTGTTGAGTTGCAGGATCAACAATAATCTTACTGATGGTGGTGTGAACTTAGATGGCTTATCCTTGCTTCTATTTCTTACAGAGATACAGCGCGGAAACAGGCCCTTTGGCCCACCGCGTCCGCTTTGACCAGCGATCCCCGCACACTAACACCATCCTACACACACTAGGGACAATTTACACTTATACCAAACCTGTATGTCTTTGGAGTGTGGGAGGAAACCGAAGATCTCGGAGAACACCCATTCAGTCACGGGGAGAATGTACGAACTCTGTACAGACAGCACCCACTGTAAGGCAGCAACTTTACCGCTGCACCACCATGCCGCCCTTAATCCACTAGGGCACTAGGTTACAATAAACTTCCTACATATTCCAGGAATGCATCTCATAAAAATGGGAGAGGTTTAAATGCATTGTAAAATCTGCTCTCAGTTTCCTAGATCGGTATTGCTCTAATGGCCTCTTTGTATCATTTTCTTTGATTTAAACCATCCATTGTTCTGCATTTAGATTTTATTTTTTCCCCTGTGGATCACAAGGCACTGTTTGTTTCAGGAGTGACTCTAATCGCCAGCATAATTTGACAAGACAGCCAAGAGGGCAAACACAGGCAGTTCAGAGCTGCTGCCTGTATCGCATGAGAGAACAAGAATGAGACCAACTTGTTTTTTGCAGATCATCAACCCCTGACTGATGTTATCAATGCCGATGGTGACTCAAGGAGATTCAACCAGGTGGCGGTTTACAGAGGTCCATGCCCATTGTTCCTCATGGCATACCACCAGCCTCAACAGATCACCTAGTCATAGAGTCTCACAGCGTAGAAGCAGGCCCTTCAGCTCAACTTGCCCACGCTGGCCAACATGTCCCATCTACACTAGTCCCACATGCCTGCATTTGGCCCATACCCCTCTAAACCTGTCCTAACCATCAAATAACCTAACAGAACTGTCATATGAGGAAAGATTTAAAAGACTAGGCTTGTATTCACTGGAGTTTAGAAGGATGAGGGGGAATCTTATCATATTGTCTACAGTGTACTATGTTTACAGATTGTGTTGTGCTGCTGAAAGTAAGAATTTAATTGTTCTATCTGGGACAAGCTAGATGCAGGAAATTGTTCTACATGACAATAAAACACTCTTGTTAGATGCAAGGGGATCTTATAGAAACATATAAATGAATAAAAGGACTGAACAAGCTAGATACAGGAAAAATGTTCCCAATGTTGGTCGAGTCCAGAACCAGGGACCACAGTCTTAGAACAAAGGGGAGGCCATTTAAGACTGAGGTGAGAAAAAACTTTTTCACCCAGAGAGTTGTGAATTTGTGAAATTCCCTGCCACAGAGGGCAGTGGAGGCCAAATCACTGGGTGGATTTAAGAGAGAGTTAGATAGATCTCTAGGGGCTAGTGGAATCAAGGGATATGGGGAGAAGGCAGGCACGGGTTATCGATTGGGGCTGATCAGCCATGATCACAATGAATGGCGGTGCTGGCTCGAAGGGCCAAATGGCCTCCTCCTGCACCTATTTTCTATGTTTCTAGAACACTCATCCAGCAATCCTCGAGCCCACCAGCTCATCCTGTAGTCAATTCATCAGCTTTTCCATAAGAACTTCCATCAGTTCTTCCAAAAGAATGACAATCAGACAATCTCGATTACCCTCAGCCCATCAAGCAGCCCCTTAATTCACCCAGAAGTCTGAACTATTGAATGCTCACTGCATCTCTTTCCATGTCGGCAAGTTAATATCCAGCTGCATGAACCATGTGAAAAGGGAATAAATAGATGCATGTGATGCAGTGATTTGTGCAGCACTATAGGCCTGGAGACCAAGAGGAGTTCACCATTGAATGGAGTTTGAACGGGGGTCTTGAGGCCCCCGACCGAGGAAGAACAAAAGGAAGGGACTTGAACTTTATTTCGCCTTCCATCACAGTGAGGAATGTGTAGGAGTCACTGTGGTGAATGTCCGTATTAAAATGTGTTTTTGAGTGCTGTTGCTTTTAATTGTATGACTAACCTGGCCAATGAAATTCCTCGTATGTTGCAAAACAAACTTGGCAAATAAAATCTGATTATGATTCTGAAAAGCCTTTCCCTTCCATACTCTTTCCTCTCTTTGATCTTTTTGTAGTTGACTGCCTTTCTGTACTTGTTGCAAGAGATTGTCGCGGCATCCAGCATCCTCGGAGAATGTAGAATTAAAGGCAGAGGCAATGCCAGTTTTAAAGATGGTTATTTGCCTCAAGATTGGATTATTGTATCTCCAGAACCTCCCCAGAGGCTCTGGGAGACACAAGGTTCAAGAGGGAACACAAAAAGCCTAATTAGGAAGAATATTAAGAGTAAGATTTTCAATTACAATACTGTAATTGATGGAACCTTGCCTTTAAATTGGTTCTTGGATGAAACCCTGATGGTTCTCACATTGTCTCTCCTTTTCACACTTGCATTAAAACACACAGCCACCGCCATTCACAGTGATACTGCCCGGCAGTCTCATAATTACAGTCAACACAGCCGCCTTGACAGCCACACAAAATGATGTAAATAAAAATTGTTTTCCTTGTTTAAGAAGTTCAATTTAGAATTATTTGAAATTGTGGGGGTTGGTACAAAATACTACTGACCCACAAATGTGTTGCTATGAGACATTCACATTTAAGCAATCCATGTCTCAAAAAAAGCAAGAAGGTGCCCATGTTATTTGACCAACTTATCAGATAAATTTAAATATGTAGGTATGTATGCATTAGTTTTGCTCCTAATTCCCTTTTCCAAATCATTAATATATATGGTAAACAGTTGCGGCCCCAACACCAAGCCTTGCGGCAAAAAAATCCAGAAGATTAGTCAAACATGATTTCCCTTTCATAAATCCATGTTGACTTGGACTAATTATTTTACTGCTATCCAAATGCCCCATTATTACATCTTTAATAATTGACTCCAGCATCTTTCACACCACCAAAGTCGGGCTAACTGGTCTGTAATTCCCCGTTTTCTCTCACGCTCCTTTCTTGAAAAGTGGGATAGCATTAGCTATCCTCCAATCCACAGGAACTGATCGTAAATCTATTGATCGTTGGAAAATGATCATATGTATAAATATATATGTATGTGTATATATGCATGTATGTGTATATATGCATGTATATGTATATGTGTGTATATATGTATGTATATATATGTGTGTATGTATGCATATAAATGTATCCATATGTATGTGTGCATTTGTATGTGTGCATATGTATGTGTATACGTGTGTATATATGTATGTGTGTATATATGTATGTGTATATATATGTATGTATAAACATATATATATGCATATATTTATTATTACTATATAATTATATATATAATTGCCTTTATATATTATATAATTATATAATTATATATATAATTGCCATATATATAACTGCTTCACGGTATGGTACAGCAGCTGCACTGTTGCGGACAGGAAGGCACTACAACGGGTGGTGAAAACCGCGCAGCACATCATCGGCGCCCCGCTCCCTGCCATGGATGCCCTCCACCGAAAACGGTGTCTGAAACGAGCTGGGAAGATCATTAAAGACCCCTCCCACCCCAATCATGGACTGTTTGCCCTCCTCCCATCAGGGAGGCGGTACAGGAGCCTCAGGTCTCGTACCAGTAGGATGAGGAACAGCTTCTACAATCATACCGTGGCATTGCTGAACTCGGAGTCCCGCCGATAGATTCCTCCGGTCCCTCCGTCCCCATTGTTTAATTATTCTGCATTTTCTATTGTTCTGTATCCTCTTTTTAAAAAAAAAATCTATATTGCACTACTACGGACTGACGCAAAACTGCATTTCGTTGTACCGATACTCAGTATTTGTGCAATGACATTAAAGTTGAATTGAATTGAATTGAATTGATTGAATTTATGGTTTATGCACATCATTTTACAAGACAACTGAATTAATAGTGATTATTTAAATCAAAGTTGCTTCTGATCCATGAGAATAAACTTTATTATCTCTAACTTGCCTCTCACACACAGACACACATTCATATAAATATATAAAATATATATACGTTAAATTTAATTTTGTGCAGTGTGTGTTAAAGCAATACAAGGGAAACTGCACAATACAATGCAAGGGAAACTACGCAAAGGAGGGGGCTGTTCCCGCTACAAGATACTCGAGGATCTTTGCTTTGGATCAAAGATTATAGAGGAGCTCTATAATCTTTGCTTTGGATCACAGCGGGTGGCATACCGGAAGTCGCGTGTCGCATTAAGAAATGGCGTCCGTGACGTTCCGTCACGTACTACACGTCAGTCCATTGGATTTCGGAGGAGTGGTCTATCTTGCTCCGCTATAAGATCTTTGGTCTAAGCTGTGAATCAACTGAACTGTGAGACTGCAATGTACTTGCAATAAATTAATTGTTAGCCCTTAATGACAATGCAATGAATTGTTTGGCCTGCTGCCCTGCCTGTACTTGAAAATGCAATGCTAAATTGGAAATGAAATGAAATGATAATGCCATGAGTTGTTTGGCCTGCTTCCCTACCTGTGCTTGAAACTGCAATGCTTTGTTAGGCCCAATTGTGTTTGGAAGGAATAAATGCTTTATTAGGTCCGACTGTGTTTGGAAGGAATAAATGGTTTATTAGGACCGACTGTGTTTGGAAGGAATAAATGCTTTATTAGGTCTGACAGTGTTTGGAAGGAATAAATGCTTTATTGGGTCCAAGTGTGTTTGGCAGGAATAAATGCTTTATTAGGTCCGACTGTGTATAGTCCAAAGGTCCCGCTCATTCCGTGACTTCCGCTTAGTGGACAGGTCACGCTGATTGCGTAATTTCTGGTGAGTGCAGAGGTCGCGCTGATTGCGTAATTTCTGGTAAGTGCAGAGGTCACGCTGATTGCGGGAGTGCCGCTGACTGCGGAAGCCCCACAGTGGAGAGGCCGAGCTCAGCCGTGTGAGTAGATTCAAGAAAGTTTACTGTCATATATAAGGTGTGCGAGTCAGTGTGTGTGTGTATCTGTGTGTGAGTGAGTCTGTGTGTGTGTGTGTGTGTGTGTGTGTGTGTGTGTGTGTGAGTGTGTGAGTGTGTGTGTGAGGTGGAGGGTGTGTGTGTGAGTGAGTGTGTCTGTGTGTGTGAGTCTGTGTGTGTGTGTGTGAGTGTGTGCACTCTGATTGAAATGGTATGAAATTGAATTTGCTGGCCTGCACTCTGCTTGAAATGCTGTGAAATTGGATTTGCTGGCCTGCACTGAATGATGACTTTTGAGGTAAATTCTCAGATTTTCTTTGTTAAAATTTGACCGCTCAATCTCTCTATATTAAAATTGTCTTTTTTTAAAATCAACAGCAAAGAGTCATCAAGAGGCAGTGAGCAGCAGAACACAACAAGATACACAACAAGAAAGAACTGAACTTAATAAATCTCATCTTTAACATTTAAATTGTTATATTTTAAGAGTCATTCACATTTTGAACTTTAATAAATCCTTGTTCCACCTGCCATGCCTGCGTGTTATTCATCACAATGGGAACCTAATAGGCAGGAATGGCTGCGCTGTCGGAAAGCCACTAATAATAAGCCACCAGCCATGACTTGGTGAACTGCCAGCCCACCAGCCATGACTCACTGAACCACGAGTCCAAGAATCCATTCAGTCCACAATATCCATACTAGCACTCTGGAAACCTGCCCCTTCAGCCCACAACGCCCATACTATCGCTCCAGAGATCCACGCAAGGATAGACTTTCCTCCTTTATTGCTGTGATCTGTAAAAAAGAAAATGTCTAAAATTGATTCTCCACTATCTGCCCTTCTCTCTCACAGAGTCTGTCACCTGTTTTGGGCAGAATTTCTGGCAGTTTCTGAGCTGCCAGCCCGCCAGGCCTGAGTTACTGAGCTGCCAGCCTGCCAGGTCGACTGAGCTGCCAGATCTCAGTGACTGAGCTGCCAGCCCAAGAATCCATTCGGCCCACAATGTCCACACTAGCCCTCTGGAAACCAGTCCCTTCGGACCACAACACGAATGCTAGCGCTCCAGAAAGCCCCCCCCCCCCCACTGGCCAGCAATATTGGAATTGGTGGAGAGGTGCAATATTGCATTGGGGGACCAGCGCTCCCGTATGAAGCTGGGACCCAATGGGTCCCACTTAGACTAGTATACTATTAAAAGTCTCGTCTTATTTCTATGTGTGTGTGTGTCTGTGTGATGGTATTTTCGCCAAAATGGCGCATGGTAGCGCTAAAATCTTTGCAGAACCTTACTCAGCTATTTCCCATCGTCGATCTAATCAAGTTTCCTTCAGATTTGATGTTATATTTCATGATATTGATATTTAAAGGTTTAGAAAAGCCAACTTTGAGAATAATAACTGACTGTGAGCTTCTGGCAGCTTCCAGTGATGATGTCACAATGGCATCTCACGGTCCTCTAATCACAATGGGATCTCATTTACACAAGCTGCCGTGAACATTACAACAACCAAGAATGACATCACATTGTGATCTCTGCTGCCAATACACAGGCTATGAGAGCGTTTTTACATCTTTGTAACGAGATGGCCGTAGTGGGGGAGTTGTAAAAGTTGTAAAGTGACATTTAAAAATTGGATTTCTTCAAATCTGCACTGGCAGTTAGGTAGTTATGATGTCACAATGCCCTACTGGCTACAATGTTGCTATGTCAGAACACTGAGTCCTTCACAGCAAATGTCCTTCAGGGAAAGAATCTGCCAGCCTAACCCAGCACAGCAAAGTTTAATGATTAGATTTGGATTACAAAAGATGGCCTTGTCGGTGGCACCTACATCACATTAAATCTTAGTGCAATTGCATTTTTTTTGAAGTTTAAAATGAGGGTGGGTGAAAGAATGAGCCGACCTGCATAGTTGGGGGCTATGGGTGAGTGGTGGAATATTACATTGGGAGAATGAGTTATGTTGGGGGAATGGGTGAGAGGTGGAATCTTACATTGGGGGAATGGGTTGCATTGGGGAACGGGTGAGTGGTGGAATATTACATTGGGAGAATGAGTTATGTTGGGGGAATGGGTGAGAGGTGGAATCTTACATTGGGGGAACGGGTTGCATTGGGGAACGGGTGAGTGGTGAAATCTTACATTGGGGAACGGGTTGCATTGGGGGGCCAGGTCTCCCGTGGGGGCTATGGGTGAGTGGTGGAATATTGCGTTGGGGAACGGGTTATGTTGGGGGAACGGGTGAGTGGTGCATTATTGCATTGGGGACGGGGCCCAACGGGTCCCACTTGGTCTAGTACACCTTAGGATGTTCAGCATCTCCTCGACTGTAATACTGACTGTCCTCATATTTCGCTTGGGCAGTTTACAACCCAACAGTATGAATATCAACTTCTCTAACTTCAAGTAATCCTTACTTTCCCTCTCTCTCCACCCTTCCTAGTTCTCTGACCAGTATGACTTTCCCCTTGATTAAATGTCTATCTTTGTATGCTTCGTTGTCAACTTTCCCTCGCTAACAATGATCTATTCTTCATCCCCTTTGATGTCCCTCTCCCCTGACTCAGTCTCGACCCGAAGCTTCAGCATTTTTGGTCTATCTGTCCTCAAGATACTTCTATTGACTGCGCCAGGATCCCTGGACTTCATGTCTTTCTCCATGGTAAAAACACTCATTGAGGACCTTGCCCATCTCCTACAGTACTTGTATCCTGGAACTTTGTTGCCAGACTTGTCCCTAGTTTGAAGAAGTGTCTAGACCCAAAATGTCACCTATTCCTTCTCTCCAGAGATGCTACCTGATCCATTGAGTTACTCCAGCTTTTTGTGTCTGTCTTTGGCTTTAACCAGCAACTGCATTTCCTCCCTCTACAGACCTGTTCCTCTCTTAGTTGGGAGCTGACTGTACTGAAAGCAGTTCAACCGGCATCTACAGTATGAAGAGACAGCTGAGTTCATGTTTGATGGTGTTTCAGCCTAATGGGGCTGTCCCACTGTACGAGCTAATTCAAGAGTTCTCACGAGTTTCCCCTGATTCGAACTCGGAGAATTACGGTAATAGCTGGTACTCGGGGCTCTCGTGGACATTTTTCAACATGTTAACCATGTACATGTTGAAAAATCTTCACGAGGCTTCCCGAGCTAACCGCGTTTCCCGAGAACCTGCCGTTAGCGTTACGAGCCGCTAAGAGATGTCCCCAAGCTCCGACGTACCCGCTACATACATTCTACTTGCTTACCACGAGATTTGATTTTTTTTTAAATTCGGGAGAGCTCTTGAATTAGCTCATACAGTGGGACAGCCCCATAAGACACAAAATGCTGGAGTAACTCAGCGGGTCAGGCAGTATCTCTGGAGAAAAGGAGTGGGTGACGTTTCGGGTCGAGACCCTTCTTCAGACTGAGTCAGGGGAAAGGGAGATGAGTGATATAGATGGTGTTGTAGAGAGATAAAAAACAAATGAATTAAAGATATGTAAAAAAGTAATGATGATATAGGAAACTGGCCATTGTTAGATGTGTGCCAGGTGAAAACGTGTTACAGACAATGAGAATCAACAAGATAACATTGAAGCTAGTACGACTTGGGTGGGGGAGGGATGAAGAGAGGGGGCTGCAGGGTTTTCTTGAAGTTAGAGAAATCAATATAGAATATCTATTGACTACAGGGTGGTCACGGTGGCGCAGCAGTAGAGTTGCTGCCTTACAGCGAATGCAGCGCCGCAGACCCGGGTTTGATCCCGACTACGGGAGCTGCCTGTACGGAGTTTGTACGTTTTCCCCGTGACCTGCATGGGTTTTCTCCGAGATCTTCGGTTTCCTCCCACACTCCAAAGATGTACAAGTTTGTAGGTTAATTGGCTTGGTAAATGGAAAATTGTCCCTAGTGGGTGTAGGATGGTGTTAATGTGCGGGGATCACTGTCGGCACAGACCCGGTGGACCGAAGGGCCTGTTTCCGTGCTGCATCTCTAAACTAAACTAAACTAAACTAAACTAAACTAAACTAAACTAAACTAAACTAAACTAAACTAAACTAAACTAAACTAAACTAAACTAAACTAAACTAAACTAAACTAAACTAAACTAAACTAAACTAAACTAACCTAAACTAAAAAACTATCAATATTCTCATTTCCCTGTCCCCTGACTCCCAGTCTGAAGAAGGGTCTCAACCCTAAACTTTACCCATTCCTTCTCTCCAGAGATGCTCTGTCCCGCTGTGTTACTCCAGCTTTGTGGAGTACACCAGCATCTGCAGTTCCTTCCTATGCGTTTCAGCATAGGTTGTGATGCAAGCTCTTCAATGTGAAACATTCGTACTTCCTGTCTCCACAGATGCTGAGTGTGTTCAGCATTTGCAATTTTATTTCAGATTTGGAGCTTTTGCAAATTTCTGAAGTGCAGTTGTTGGTTACTGTCATGTTGCCTTTTAAGTTTGTAGTGTTAGCGACTCCTGATGATGTCACGCAACATGAGTTGGTGGAAGCAGGAAGGCCCAGCACAGCAGGCTGGTCAAGGACATCCTTTCTAGTTGGAGGCAAAATGACCTTTGGAACCAAGACTTTAGACTTTAGAAACAGTCGAGTCAAGAGTGTTTTATTGTCAATCAACACAAAACGCTGGAGTAACTCAGCGGGACAGGCAGCACCTCTTCATAGAAGGAATGGGTGACTTTTCAGGTCGAGACCCTTCTTCAGACTGTTTTATTATCATATGTCCCAAATAGAACAATGAAATTCTTACTTGCTGCAGCACAACAGAATATCAGGGCCGGATTTAGATGAAGAGAGGCCCTAGGCTATTCCACTTGAGGCCCCTCCCAATCCCCCACCCCCACCCCCACGACAAGAGGAAGATGGAAGAGTCCACCAGATTGACACCGATGTGCAGCTGAGCGTGGCCAATGAGTTAAGTGCTAGTGTCGAGTTATCGGCTTAAAACACTATTATTCTGAAATGGAGGGCAAGGAAAATTACTGGTGTTGTTTAGAGACTACAGTGCGTTGTGACAGCATATGTAAGAAAGGCCTATGATAGTGTCAAAAATATTATACACTAGGCCCGTATGCAGCTTTTCAAAAAGGGGAGTGGCATGGCAGGATTACAAACATTTTATGTGAAATAAGTGCACGCAGCGCATATCACAAGCGCGAAGCTGAAAGACCCTTGCAGCCGTTGTTCTGGGGTTTTAGATGCTCTCAGGTGCATTCTGAGCCTTATTTTGGAGCATTTTTGCACCAAATTTATGACCAATATTTCAGAAATAATTTTGGTTGTCAAGAGTAATAAGTGGTTGGAATGGGATGATTGGGGTCATTGTTGCATACATTTTTTTAAATCACGAATTGAAGCTGTACTTGTTTTAATAATCAAGTTGTACTGTGAAATGTTATGTGAAATGTTGTAAAGGACCATGCAAACACTGCAAATAAAATACTGTAAGTTTTCACAGTAAATTAAACCTTTTTTTGGAAAATGTTTTGTGTGCTGATTTGATTGCCAGTTACTGTTTGACTGTGTTAGTGTGTGCACATTAAAAATATGATGCAAAATGAAAGTCGCAAACTATGGAATACATATTTTTCAGTATTGTTATCAAGGAAAAGAAAGCAGTTCCGATTGTTTGATATTATTCATATGGAGAAGATATTTGCTCTAAAACCTACCTTAATTTTGCAATCTCATTCAAGATAATCCCCCTTTCCCTCTCCCCCCTCCTCCTTCCCCCTCCCTCTCCCTCCACCTCTCTCTCCCTCCCCATCTCTCTCCCCCTCCCCCCGTTCCTCTCTCTCTCTACCCCTCCCCTCCCTCTCTCTCACCCCTCTGTCTCAACCCTCCCTTTTCCCCCTCTCACATCCCCCTCTCTCTCTCTCTCCCACGCAGCGAGGCCCTGACTCCGCGCCGCAGACACCGCTGCCCCCCCCGGCCCGGAGAAATGGACACTCCCGCAATGTAATATTGCACTACTTACCTGGAATAGACACCTAGGATCTTTGGTAGACACAAGGCATCAAGGTGATTGTGTGGAGTGCAAATGGAGATCTGAACTCGCCCGGGCCCACTGCGCACGAGCGGAGAGACAGCGTCATATTGCGTCGCTACTGCGGCACCGACTTCCCCCAACTGCGCAGGCGAAGATGGTCGCAATTTTTTTCCCCAAAACTTCCAGCAGTCCGGAACCAAAATTTTGGGTAATTTCCGTCAAAGTGGAAACGCTGACAGTGCTCCAATTTTGTTTTCCTCTGGATTTTTTTTACTCTGGGAAAAAAACACCTTGGCCGGAGGCCCCCTAGATTGTGAGGCCCTAGGCTTCAGCCTATGAAGCCTGTAGGTAAATCCGGCCCTGCCGAGGCCCCCCTAGATATCGAGGCCCTAAGCTTAAGCTTGTGAAGCTTATACGTAAACCCGGCCCTGCAGAATATGTAAACATAGTAACCTGTAAACAATATAATAAACGAGAAAAAAGGGTTCATTGTGTGGACACACACTCACATACATACACCTAAAAACAAATAAACAATAATAGTGAAAAAGTCAAAACCAGTGCCCCCAAGTCTATGTGGTTCAGAGCTTATTTGGAGGTTGGAGTGTTTAATAGTCTGATGGCTGTGGGGAAGAAGCTGTTCCTGAACCTGGACGTTACAGTTTTCAGGCTCCTGTACCTTTGAGTGTGTGGCCAGGGTGGTGTGGGTCTCTGATGATGCTGGCTGCCTTTTTGAGACAGCGACTCCTGTAAATCCCTTCGATGGTGTGGAGGTCAGAACCCGTGATGGTCAGTGTCCACAACTTTGGAAACCGGCGCGGAAACAGGCCCTTTGGCCCACCGTGTCCACGTCAACCAGCGATCACCCCGTACACTAGCACTATCTTACACACTACGGCCAATTTACATTGGCAGAAGCCTACTAACCTACAAACCTGTACGTCTTTGGAGTGTGGGAGGAAACTGGAGTACCCAGGTAAAACCTACTTGGTCACGTACAAACTGCGTACAGACAGTTCCCATTGTCAGGATTGAACTCGGGTCACTGGCGCTGTAAGACAACAACTCTACCACTGCGCCACCGTGCAGCTGCGCCACCGTGCCGCCTCCTAAGACTCCATTGCAAGGAGCACCTCTGCCCTACCCTGCACTTGTTGCTTCTTCCTGTTCTTTGTCCTCTGCTCTGCCTGCCATCATCCCAAGGCCTTGAATGGCCAACAACAGGGTCTGCTGCAGGCTGTAGCCCGGCAGAGGGTTCTCCCACAGCCCCGGTCACCTTGCTTTGAGGGGCCTGTGTTCTCGTGCTCCCTTTCACCGGGGCCCTAGTGCCCACATACACATTCACTGGTTTGAACTTGGGTCAGATAGATTTATACTACGGTGGCCACACGGTGGCTCACTCTGCAAGTATTCCACTCAGAACAGGACATGCGGCACAGTGGTGCAGCGGTAGAATTGCTGCCTTACAGCACCAGGCACCCGGGTGTGATGCTGACCACTGGTGCTGTCTGTACAGAGTTTGTACGTTCTCCCCATGACCTGTGTGGGTTTTCTCCGGGAGCTTTGGTTTCCTCCCACACTCCAAAGATGTGCAGGTTTGTAGGTTAATTCGCTTTGATAAAATTATATATTGTCCCTGGTGTGTAAGATAGTGTTAGTGTGCGGGGATCGCTGGTCGGAGTGGACTCTGTGGGACAAAGGGCCTGTTTCTGTATCTCTAAACTAACCTAAACTAAACTAAACTAAACTAATATGAATTAAACTAAACTATCGCAGAGGAGTGAAGAGTAGAACGCATCTCAAAGTGTATTTGGGTGAATCCCGTGTGAACGGGTTCATCTGAATACTCGTGCCCACAACTCCCTCCCTATTACCTCCTGGCCATCGACAAAGTTCTGCATGGTAGGCTGCTCTGGAAGGTTAGATCCGATGAGAACCAAGACGAGGTAGCTGAATGGATAGCAAATTGGTTTCATGGAAGGAAGCAGAGGGTGAAGGTGGAAGGTTGCTTATCGGACTGGAGGCCTGTGATTAGTGGTGTGCCACAGGGTTCGGTGCCGGGTCAGTTACTGTTTGTCATCTACATCAATGATTTGGAGGAGAATGTACAGGGCAAGATTAGCAAGTTTGCAGATGACGCTAAAGTAGGTGGTGTTGTAGATAGTGAAGACGGTTGTCACAAATTGCAGCAGGATCCTGATCGAGTGGGCAGGTGGGCTGAAGAACTGTTGATGAAATTCAATATAGAGAAATGTAAGGTGTTGCACTTTGGGAAGTCTACCATGGGCAGGACCTTCGCAGTGAATGGTGGAGGGATCTCAGGGAGCAGGTGTATAGTTCCTTGAAAGTGGCATCACATGTAGACAGGGTGGTCAAGAAGGCTTTCGGAACATTGGTCTTCATCAGTCAGAGTATTGAGTATGAAGTCATGTTGCAGTTATATAATTGTGGTCACATTTAGAGTATTGTGTTTAGATTAGGCCTGATCTAAAGGGAGAAATTGAGCATTCATTCATTTGTCTTTATTCATTGGAGGACAGGAGGATGAGGGGTGATCTTACAGAGATGTACAAAATCATCAGAGGAATAGATCGGAATAGATCGACGCACAGTCTCTTGCCCAGAGTTGGGGGATGGGTAACATGAGGGCATAGGTTTAAGGTGAGGGGTGGTAGCTTTAATAGGAATCTGAGCAGTAACTTTTTTACACCAAGGGTGGTGGGTGTATGTTTCTTAAACGTTGGGATGGGGTGGAAGATTGCAACCTTCACGTGGTCCACCCTGTTTCGACTAATGCAATCAACTCGACGTGCACAAACGGGAGATCAAATAGAACAAGTTGTCCAACAACTTTAGGCTGTGCACGCCACACGAAAGAAGAAGAAGAAGAAGAAGTAACGTTGGGATAGTCCCAGCATCACCTGGAGTATTGCGTACAGTTTTGGTCTCCTAATCTGAGGAAAGACATTCATGCCATAGAGGGAGTACAGAGAAGGTTCACCAGACTGATTCCTGGGATGCCAGGACTTTCATATGAAGAAAGACTGGATAGACTCGGCTTGTACTCGCTAGAATTTAGAAGATTGAGGGGGGATCTTATAGAAACTTACAAAATTCTTAAGAGGTTGGACAGGCTAGATGCAGGAAGATTGTTCCCGACGTTGGGGAAGTCCAGAACAAGGGGTCACAGTTTAAGGATAAGGGGGAAATCTTTTAGTCCCGAGATGAGGAAAACATTTTTCACACAGAGAGTGGTGAATCTCTGGAATTCTCTGCCACAGAAGGTAGTTGAGGCCGGTTCATTGGCTATATTTAAGAGGGAGTTAGATGTGGCCCTTGTGGCTAAAGGGATCAGGGCATATGGAGAGAAGGCAGGTACAGGATACTGAGTTGGATGATCAGCCATGATCATATTGAATGGCGGTGCAGGCTCGAAGGGCTGAATGGCCTACTCCTGCACCTATTTTCTATGTTTCTATGTTTCTAACTACCTCCTCTGGCATCTTGTTCCATACACCCACCACCCTTTGTGTGAAAAAGTTACCCCTTGCATTCCTATTAAATGTTTGCCCCTTCACCTTAAACCTATGTCCTCTGGTCCTTGATTCACCCACTCTGGGCAAAAGATTCTGTGCATCTACCCGATCGATTACGCTCATGATTTTGTACATGATTCGTGTACATTAGGCAAAGTTGGAGATAATGTGCAGACTTTCTGCACTTGACTTTGCACTGTCTTTGCTGTTGACTGTTTGATGCTCAGGTGCAGCACATTGAGCTGGCCTTGGATCAAACCCAACGCTGCCTCACATTTGGTACAATTCCTTATTAGATTATTGGCTGAGACAATGGGAGAATTTGACAAACTAAAAATAACAATGCCAAGTTAAATTCTCTTCTTATCAGCAAGGTCTTACATTTCTAAGTGCTGCTGATAAGAGTTGCTGATTCACCCGTTCCTCCTTCATTATCTTGTTTATCTTTCCTTCCCTCGCTCCTCTCCAATCAAAGCCATCTCATCATTCACCGTTTACCTCATCTCATTTTTCCTGTCATAAAACAATGGCTGTTCCAGCAAGATTGATCAATAAGGGACAATGCAATCTCCCCTCCCCCACCCTGCACACCTCCCTCCCTCCTATCAGACCTTGAAGACCCAATATCAGTCATAATCAAAATCTGGTTATGGTTAATTATTACCATTGTAATGAAAAGCGGTTGTACCTAAATTGTATAAAAGAGCTCGGCTTATTTAATATTTAAAGCGGTGTGTTTGGAAGGTATACTGAGGACAAGAGCGCAGGTAACATTTTTGTTACGTACATGTTGCTGTTACTTCAGATGGGAAATACTGCAGTGTTTTATTTGTGCATTGGAATTCTTTGAAGAGGTAAATAGCAGGACAGACAAAGGAGAGTCAGTAGATGTTGTTTACTTAGATTTTCAGAAAGTCTTTGATAACGTGCCACACGTGAGGCCGCTAAGGAAGCTGAGAGCCCACGGTATCAACGGGCAGATACCAGCATGGATAGCAGGTTGGCTGGATGGCAGAAGACAAAGAGTGGCAATAAAGGGGCTTTTTCTGGTTGGCTGCCAGTGACTAGCGGAGTTCCGCAGGGCTCGGTACTGGGGCCGCTAATCTTCTCGTTGTATATTAATGATTGGATCAGCGGATTGAAGGCTTTGTAACCAAGTTTGTGGATGATACAAAAATAGCTGGAGGGGCAGATAATGCAGAGTAAGCAGGGACTCTGCAGAAGGACTTGGATAGGTTGGGATAGTGGGCAGACAAGTGGCAGATGGAATATAGTGTAGCAAAGTGTGGAGTCATGCATTTTGGTTATAGGAATAAAAGCGCAGACGATTGTTTTTAAATGGGGAGAGAATCCAGAAATTGGTGCAATGGGACTTGGAAGTGCTGATGCATGATTCCCAAAAGGTTAATCTGCAATTCAAATCGGTAGCAAAAAAGGCAAACACAATGCTAGCATTTATTTCAAGAGGGCTAGAATACAAAAACATGGATTTAATGCTGAGGCTCAATAAGGTGCTGGTCACGCCGCATCTGGAATATTGTGAACAATTTTGGGCACCCTATCTGAGGATGTGCTGGCTTTGGAGAGGGCCCAGAGGAGGTTAATGAGAATGGTCCCAGGAATGAGTGGGTTACATATGATGGGCGTTTAAGGGCACTGGGCCTGTACTTGATGGATGAGGGGGGACCTCATTGAAATCTATAGAATAGTGAAAGGCCAGGATGGAGTGGATGTGGGGAGGATGTTCCCACTAGTGGGAGAGTCTAGGACTAGAGGTCAACCTCAGAATTAAAGGATGTTCCTTTAGGAACGAGATAAGGAAGAATTTCTTCAGTCAAAAGGCGGTGTATCTGTGGCATTCACAGGTTGTGGAGGCCATGTCAGTGGATATTTTTACGGCATAGATAGGTAGATTCTTGATTAGTGCAGATGTCAGGGGTTATGGGGAGAAGGCAGGAGAATGGGGTTAGGAGGGAGAGATGGATCAGCCATGATTGAATGGCGGAGTAGAAGATTGGCTGAATGGCCTAATCCTGCTCCCATCACTTATGAACTTATGCAAACTGGACTACTCGACCTGACTCTTGGGATGAAACCCCTCATTCCCAGAACCATCCCAGTAAATCATTTTTGTGGCCACACTCGGAACTCCAGATCCCTCCTGGAGACAGACACAAAAAGCTGGAGTAACTCACCGGGTCAGGCAGCATCTCTGGAGAAAAGGAATAGGTGACGTTTTGGGTCGAGACCCTTCTTCAGCCTAAGTGTCAGGGAGTGAGATATTGGAGGTATGGGAAGTTCTTGACCTGAAATGTTGCCTATTCCTTTTCTCTCAACCCAAAACATCACAGATTCCTTATCCCCTTCCCTGACTCGTAGGGAAACTATATTCAGTTGTGCAAGATGTTGTTGACTTGGGGAAGAGTCTCGACCCAAAATGTCCCAGCAGGAGACTGGGGTCGAGAGGGTTAGATAGATCAACCATGATTGAATGGTGGAGTAGACTTGGTGGGCCGAATGGCCTAATTCTGCTCCTAGAACGTATCCCTTGCTTTTGTACTGATTACTTCTTTTTAAGAATCACAGGATTCATGTGCTAAAATTGTATGGGTGTTAGTATCGCCATGTTAGGGGAAAGGGTGATGTCACTGTAGGGTCGGCATCTCAGGATAGGGAGCAGTTGTTATTTGTATCCTCAGAATCCTTCAGGCTATGGAATGGCATGGTATGCCTGGCTTCAGAATCCCAGCTTCGGGAAACATGATGCTCCTGGTTAGGGAAGGATCTGATATTATGAATGCCAGGACAGAGAATGAGGCGATGGATACTTTTCTGCAGTGGAGCATTCTGCAAATATCACATTAAGAACAGGAAGAGTGGCACGGTGACCCAGGAGTAGAGTTGCTGCCTCACAGCGCCAGAGACCCGGGTTCGATCCTGACCTCGGGTGTTGCCTGTACGGAGTTTGTACATTCTCCCTGTGGCCACATGGGTTTTCTCCAGGTACTTCTGGTTTCCTTCCACGCTCCAAAGACGTACAGGTCGGTAGGCTAATTTGCTTTGGTAAATTGTGAAAATTGTCCCCAGTATGTGTAGGTTAGTGTACAGGGTGGTCGCTGCTCGGCACGGGCACGGTGGGCCGAAGGGCCTGTTTCTGTTCCGTATCTGCAAAGTATAAAGTCTAAAAGGTGGGTAGGTGTCAAATAGAACATAGGAACTAGTAGTGATGCCACAAGGTCCTAGAAGAATGGTCCTGACCAAAGGCAGACGAGTCACCAGGTCCCCACAGCCTAAACACCAGGTTGTAATGTGGCTGCTGAGATAGTAGATTTCCCAGCTGAAATTGTTACAAAACTCACTCGACAAGATACCAAAGGATTGGAAAAATGCAGAGGTGACACTAGAGAGAGAAACTATCGTCCATAACAAGTGACTTGGACAAGACAATGGAGTCAATAACCAAGGAAGAAATGGCTTAATGTAACCAAACTAAACTCTGTAAGGAGTTTGTACGTTCTCCCCGTGACCTGTGTGGGTATCACCGGGTGCTCCAGTTTCCTCCCACACTCCAAAGACGTACAGGTTTGTAGGTTACTTGGCTTTATTGAAATTGTAAACTGTTCATGGCGTGTGTAGGATAGTATTAGTGTACTAACATTTGGATAGAGTGGAAGTGGAGCGGATGTTTCCACCAGTGGGAGAGTCTAGGACTGGAGGTCATTGCCTCAGAATTAAAGGACGTTCGTTTGGGAAGGAGATGAGGAGGAATTTCTTTAGTCAGAAGGTGGTGAACCTGTGGAATTCTTTGCCACAGAAGGCTGCGGAGGCCAAGTTAGTGGATATATTTAAGGCAGAGATAGATAGACTCTTGATTAGCAGGAGAATGGGGTTAGGAGGGAGAGATACTGTAGATCAGCCATGATTGAATGGCGGAGTAGACTTGATGGGCCGAATGCCCTAATTCTGCTCCTATCACTAATGATCTTATGTACGGAGATTGCTGGTCGGTGAGGACTCGGTGGACCGAAGGGGTTGTTTATTAACTCATTATCATCTGTCCCACTGCCAACAATGGACCATTGTGGGCTCTACATTCCCTTGATTATCATTGCTTTTTGCATATCCTGCATTCATTTGTCATGTTCATAAGTGATAGGAGAAGAATTAGGCCAATCGGCCTATCAAGTCCACTCCGCCATTCAATCATGGCTGATCTATCCTTCCCTCCTAACCCTAACCCTAATACCCATAATAAACAAGAATCTATCTACCACTGACTAAAAATATCTATTGACTTGGCCTCTGTGGGAATGAATTCCACAGATTCATCACCCTCTGCCTCAAGATATTCCTCCTCGTCGCCTTCTTAAAGGTACGTCCTTTAATTCTGAGGCTATGTACTAAGTATGGTTTATATCTCTCATTTCCCTCTCCCCTGACTCTCAGTCTGAAGAAGTCTTGTCCTGAACTATCACCTGTTCCTTTTTTCCAGAGATGCTGCCTGACCCGCTGCTCTTTAGCTTAGTTGAGTTTAGTTTTTTAGTTTAGTTTAGAGATATAGCACAGAAACAGGCCCTTCGGCCCACCGAGTCCGCACTGACCTGCGATCCCCGCACATTAACACTATCCTACACACACTAGGGACAATTTTACACATATACCAAAGCCAATTACCCGACAAACCAGTACGTCTTTGGAGTGTGGGAGGAAACCAAAGGTCTTGGCGAAAACCCACGCAGGTCACGGGGAGAACGTACAAACTCCGTACGGGCAGCACCTGTAGCCAGGATCGAACCCGGATCTCCGGCGCTGCAAGCGCTGTAAGGCAGCAACTCTACCGCTGCGCCACCGTGTCTGCCCACCTTCTCAATAGTGGCTGAGGGATGGGCTGTGAATGCAGGCATTTCCCAGACAAAGGGGCGGGAGCAGTCAGCAGTGGGGTGCGGGCACCGTGAGCCTGTGAGAAAGTGGTCAGGGCAACGTTGAGAATCATTGTTTTCAAACCACTCATTGAGAACAGGCCACCGCGCTGGTAACAATATGATATTATCCCCATCCTGAGCACCAGGAAACCATAGGTAGACAAAATTGCTGGAGAAACTCAGTGGGTGCGGCAGCATCTATGGAGCAAAGGAAAGAGGCAACAAAACGTTGCCTCTTTCCTTCGCTCCATAGATGCAGCCGCACCCGCTGAGTTTCTCCAGCAATTTTGTCTACCTTCAATTCTCCAACATCTGCAGTTCCTTCTTGACCACGGAAACCATGATCCATGTCACCTGTCTGTTCACCGGGGCAAAGACTGTGCTTTACTGACGATAGGATGGTTTCCTGCTGGTTGTTCACCCTGTAGTTTGGTTTGTGTAGGACTCTGGTCAACGGTGGTGAAGGGAAGTGGTGGTGATGGAGCCTGTTCCAGGGAAGGGAGCCATGGATGGTGAGAAGGAGCAGTACGTGATCACCCGAGCGGCCTACTCTGAGGTCAGCTTCAAGGCTCAACACCAACAAATTGAGAGGTATCACAAAACGCCCCTGGATCACCTGAGGATCTATTTCAGGTAAGCAATATGACACAACTGAACATTCCCAGAGAGTGGGAAGTAGGTCTTTAAAATGAGTCCTTAGTTGGTCGATTGGCTTGGGAAATAGTAAATTGTCCCTAGTGTGTGCAGGATAGTGAGAAGATGCTGGGATCTCGGATCGGCGCAGACTTGGTGGGCCGAAGGGCCTTTCTGTACTGTATCTCCCAACTACACTAAACTAATCCAAACTACACCAAACAATAGACAATAGATGCAGGTGTAGGCTATTCAGCCCTTCGAGCCAGCACTGCCATTCAATGTGATTGATCATGGCTGATCATCCACAATCAGTACCCCGTTCCGGCCTTCTCCCCATATCCCTTGACTCTGTTATCTTTGAACTCTATCTTGAAAGCATCCAGAAAACCGGCCTCCACCTGAGGCAGAGAATTCCACAGACTCACAAATCTCTGTGTGAAAAAGTGTTTCCTCATCTCTATTCTAAATGGCTTACCCCTTATTCTTAAACTGTGGCCCCTGGTTCTGGACTCCCCCAACATCGGGAACATGTTACCTGCCTCTAGTGTGTCCAAACCCTTAATAATCTTATATGTTTCAATAAGATACCCTCTCATCCTTCTAAATTCCAGAGTATACAAGCCCAGCTGCTCCATTCTATCAACATATGACAGTCCCGCCATCCCAGGAATTAACCTGGTGAATCTACGCTGCACTTCCTTAATAGCAAGAATGTCCTTCCTCAAATTTGGAGACCAAAACTGCACACAATACTCCAGGTGTAGCCTCACTAGAGCCCTGTACAACTGCAGAAGTTGCTTCTATGCTCAACTCCTCTTGTTATGAAGGCCAACTACACTTTCGTTTTCGCTTTCTTCACTGCCTGCTGTACCTGCATGCTTACTCAGTGGCTGAAACTACATCAAACTAATCCAAACTGCACTAAATTGAAAAAAAAACCCCGAAAGGATATAAATTTAGGGGAGGGGGTAAAAGATGTAGAGGCGATCTGACGGGAATCTTTTTCACACTGAGAGTGGTGAGTATCTGGAACACAGTGCCAGGGAGAGAGGTGGATGTAGAGTCTCGACCGCTGCTGGCAAATTCATTTCACTTGCACTTTATGTGCAAGTGACGAATAAAACTTGACTTGACTTGACTTGGACAGCAATTAAAACTGGTCTAGACAAGTACTTGAATTAGCCAGGTATTAAAGCAAAGTTCTAGGAGATGGGATTAATAAGAATAGGTTCCAGTGCTGGGCATGGATGTGGTGGCCAGGTAGCCTGTTTCCATGCTGCAAGACCATGAGCCCATGACTGAATCCAGGCATCCTATTTCTCCTTTGACATGGACCTCTTCTGCTATCTTTATGGGCCACCCCAAGTGTCGGTTAGTTCTTAACTTCTAGGAAGAATTAGGCCATTCAGGCCATCGAGTCCACGCCGCCATTCGATCATGGTTGAGGTCACAGGGGGAACGTACAAACTCTGTACACACAGCCCCCGTAATTAGGATGGAACCCGGGTCTCTGGCGCTAAACTCTACCGCTGAGCCACCAACAACTTTTTCTTTGGATCCCATGGGCTTCCAGGGCTGCCTTATTGCTAAAATACGTGCAGAGACCCTCAATGACCCTCCAGTTACCTTGCCAATGTGGCCCTTCCTCATCAAATCTCCGATCACTGTTGCTGAATAAACGGGGCCTTTCTAAGGAACATTGATACTCCATTCCAAAACTCACCCACCCGTTCAAAGTTAAACTAACTGGCCTATAAGAACTTGGTTTAATATTTTATAACTGTTTAAACAATTGTGAAAGATAAGCCAATGCAATGTAAAACGTGATTGATCCATTTTAAAAGATATGAACCTATTTAATACTTTCACCTTACCCCATCCAATATTTCACACTCGTTCACCTTAGCTGCAATGTCAGCATTATTCCTTGCTGTGAACAGTCCCAGGTGGCAGCATGGTGGGGCAGCGGTAGAGTTGCTGCCTTACAGCGTCAGAGACAAGGGTTTGATCCTGACTACGGGTGCTGTCCGTACGAGCTTGTACCTTATCCCCATGAACTGCGCGGGTTTTCTCCGGGTGCTCCGGTTTCCTTCCACACACCAAAGCCATGCGGGTTTGTTGGTTAATTGGCTTCTGTAAATTAAACATAGAACTAGTGTAGGGGTGATGGTTGGCTGGCATGTTTCCATGCCGTATCTCTAAACCAAACCAAACCAAAGTGCGGGGGAGCAGGATTGATGGCATTGCCCTGACAGCAGACATGGGCTTGATGGGCCGAAAGGCCCACTTCTGTGTTGTATGGAAATATCAAAATACTTTGAGAATCCTTCATCTCTGCTAACAGGCGATCTTCTTGGTCTCTGTGTCAACCCTATGCTCTCCGACATTATCCTATTGTTCTTAACCGAAGATAGACACAAAATGCTGAAGTAACTCAGCGGGTCAGGCAGCATCTCTGGAGAGAAGGAATGGGTGATGTTTCAGGTCCAGACCCTTCTTCCTCTTGTTTGTTATGTCCTGATAAAATACCCAGGGATTTTCGCCGACTTTATGTGCCGCTACTTTCTCATCCCCCTCTTAACTTCTCAAACTTCCCCTTTACGTTCACTCCTACACCTACAGCGCTGGTCGAGATCACGGACATCTTTCTCATCATCCAGGGGCTCTGGGTTTCCCAGTCCCAACGTTCACTCTGTGGATCCCATGAATCTCCTTCAATGCTTCCCATTGCTTCAAGAAACTGGTGACAGACACAAAAAGCTGGAGTAACTCAGTGGGTCAGGCAGCATCCCTGGAGAAAAGGAATAGGTGACATTTCAGGTCGAGACCCTTCTTCAGACTGAGAGTCAGGGGTAAGGGGATTGAGAGATATAGATGGTACCAGATAAATGAATGAGAGATATGCAAAAAGCAATGGTAATCAAGGAAAAGTGGAGCACACAATGGTCCATTGTTGGCTCTGGGATATGTGATAACGAGTTATACAGACAGAGGAACTCAACAGGGTGAAAGTGAAACTAGTACTATGACTAGGGTGGGAGAGGAACGGACAGAGAGGGGATGCAAGGGTTACTGAAGTTAGATAAATCAATATTCATACCGCTGGGGTGTAAGGTGCCAAAACAAAATATGAGATGCTGTTCCTCCAGATTGCGTTTGGCCTCACTCTGACAATGAAGGAGGCCCAGGGCAGAAAGATCAGTGTGGGAGTGGGAAATCCCAGATCTGCACTGGGAGACCTCCCTAACCTGACACTGGGAGATCCCAGACACTGAGAGATCCCAGACACTGGGAGATCCCAGACACCTGGAGATCTCAGACACTGAGCGGTCCCTGGTATTGGGAGATCCCTGGCATTGGGAGATCTCAGACACCAGGAGATCCCAGATGATGGGAGATCCCAGACATTAGGAGATCCCAGACACTGGGTGATCTCAGGCACTGGGAGATCTCAGACACTGGGAGATAGATCCCAGACACTAGGAGATCCCAGACATAGAAACATAGAAACATAGAAATTAGGTGCAGGAGTAGGCCATTCGGCCCTTCGAGCCTGCACCACCATTCAATATGATCATGGCTGATCATCCAACTCAGTAGGACACTAGGAGCTCCCAGACACTGGGAGATCCTAGACACTGGGAGATCCCAGACAGATCCCAGTGGGGGGGACTGCTGCCCAATGCAGGCAATAAACAGGAATGTTCGGTGAACTCTGGTAACTTTGTTGGCAGCAAAGACGTGGTGACTCTTGTGCATTGCCCAGGTGAGGTCTGGCATCCATATGATTTTACCGGGTTGTATACAAAACAAAGCATAATTGGATCATTGAATAGATGCCACCTTCTTGAGGCAGAGCCTCTTGGAGATGCTTTTAATGAACCAGGCTGAAGCCACCACTTTCTGCAGCTCTCGTGTGTTAGTGTGTTGTCGTTGTTGTACCAGGCCCTGATGCAACCAGCCATGAGCTGGGGAGGAAAGGAGGTACTAGGGGCCATTAGGACGGAGACGAGGAAACACTTTTTCTCACAGAGGGTGGTGAGTCTGTGGAATTCTCTGCCTCAGAGGGCGATGGAGGCAGGTTCTCTGCATGCTTTCAAGAGAGAGCTAGATAGGGCTCTTAAAGATAGCGGAGTCAGGGGATATGGGGAGAAGGCAGGAACGGGGTACTGATTGGGGATGATCAGCCATGATCACATTGAATGGCGGTGCTGGCTCGAAGTGCCAAATGGCCTACTCCTGCACCTATTGTCTATTGTCTATTGTCTATTAGCTTAGTCTAGTTCAGAGATGCAGCGCGGAAACATGCCCTTTGGCCCAGCGAGTCCGCAGCGATCAGCAATCCCTACACGTTGACACTCTCCTACACACACGAGGGACAATTTACAATTATACCAAGCCAAATAACCTACAAACCGGTACGTCTTTGGAGTGTGGGATGAAATCGAAGATCTCGGATAAAACCCATGCAAGGGAGAACGTACAACTCCGTACAGGCAGCACCCATCATCAGGATCAAACCCGGGTCTCTGGCACTGTAAGGCAGAGACTCTACCGCTGCGCCACTCTGCTGCCCAGTCCAGTGTCTGGAGTCATTGGGTGACATCAATGGGGTAGATGTCATGAAAGGGGTTAAATGGTCACAGGTGGGCAGGTGATCAGGGCCATGAGGGGCCACCGAGTCCGCGCCGACCAGCGATCCCCGTACACTAGCGCTAACCTACACACGTTATGGAGAATTTACAATTACTCCAAGCCAATTCGCCTAATCACTCCACAATGAGGATCAATTAAATAACTATCACATAACTCAATCTCAGCTAACTCAAGAGGAACATTTAGCCACGGTCACTGCTTCCACAGCTGTTCAGGGTGTAGGCTTGCGAGACCAAGCGCAGACTGGCCGATCGTTTCGCTGAACACCTTCGCCCAGTCTGCCTCAACCCACATGATCTCCCCATTACCAAACACTTTAACTCCCCCTCCCAATCCCACTCTGACCTTTCTGTCCTGGGCCTCCTCCACTGTGAGAGTGAGGCCACACGCAAATTGGAGGAGCAGCACCTCATGTTTCTCCTGGGCAGCTATGAATATTGATTTCTCTAACTTCAAGTAAATCTTGTTTTCTCTCTCTCTCTATCCCTCGCCGTCCTCGTTCTCCGACTATTTCTGCTGTTCTCCTAATTAAATTGTCCTGATTGTACGTGTCAGTCACCTTCCCCTCAGCCAACAATGATCAATTCTACACTTGGACATTGTCCCCTTTGATCTGTGTTTTCACACTTTCCCCTTCCATATCTCTATGTCTCCCTCTCGCCTGACTTTCAGTCTGAAGAAGGGTCTCGACCCGAAATGTCACCCATTCTTTTTCTCCAGAGATGTTGCCTGGCCCGCTGAGTTACTCCAGCATAGTGTGTCTATATTTGGTGTAAACAGGCATCTGCAGTTAACTTCCTGCACATTTTGACCGCTTTAAAATCGGGCAGAACCACCTGACCGACGATACACATAATCTGCCGGCTCATTTTCCAGGTGCTGTAGACTTGTTCTCTGTTTCAGATGCTCCACTGCAAGAGCGAAGAGAATCGGCCTCTCGTTGCTGCCCATTGTCTCATGGCTGCCAGCGTACAACGTGAAAGAATGGATTGTCAGTGACATTGTGTCTGGTATCAGCACTGGCCTCGTCTGCGTTCTGCAAGGTATTCACCCACTTTAAATTTAGCTTAGTTCAGAGATACAACACGGAAGCAGGCCCTTCGGCCCACTGAGTCTGCGCCGACCAGCGATCTCCGCACATTAACACTACCAATTTTACCGAAGCCAATTCACCTACAAACCTGTACGTCTTTGGAGTGTGGGAGGAAACCGGAGATCCCGGGGAAAACCCACACAGATCACGGGGAGAACGTGCAAACTCTGTACAGACAGCACCCATGGTCAGGATTGAGCCTGTGTCTCTGGCGCTGTAAGGCAGGAACTCTACCACTGCACCACCGTGCCCATGTTTTAGTTTAGTTTAGAGACACAGCGCGGAAGCAGGCCCTTCGGCCCTCTAAGTCCATGCCGACCAATGCTATGCTACACACTAGGAACAACTTACAACAATTTACTACAGACAACAGTAACAGGGAGAATGTACAAAGAGTTAGATTGTCTGTGGATAAAGTCTGTTGAAATAGATGACAGGTTAAAGATCGCCACAATATATTGTCTAAATTTAGATATTTTAGAGTGATTGGCCTTGAAGAAGAAGACACCAATTGCCTGTTCGTTATCTCTTCAATATCAACGTTTCAAAGATCACTCATGAATTCATGAAAAGCATCAAAACACGGGATAGGGGATGAAACTCATAAAGATCATCTGATACGCCGCACCCTGAAGTATTTTTAGCTGAATGAGGGCAGGATTTCATTGAAGATAACAATGTACAGATTAGTTCCTGGTGTCGGCTCGCTCTCAGGCACCAAGGCTGAACAATCAGTGACAATAATCCTCATTCCTGGCACTCATATCTTTTGTGGGAGCAATGATCCAACCGGTTTTAAATCTTCCACTCTTGCCGTGGGGCCCACAAACGAATGAAAGGAAGTCAATGAAGGATCATCAATCTAAACTCACAAACAGAAGGATGAAATCTGGCACATCCTTCCTACAGGTGTAGCGTGAAAGGTGCAGTCGTTACAGAGTGTGGAGGGAGGGTGTCGCGGGCATAGTAAGGGCGCTCACTGTGTGACAAATAGTTCACACGTTATCGGAGTAGAATTAGGCCATTCGGCCCATCGAGTCTACTCCACCATACAATCCTGCCACATAATCCCATTTTCTTGCCTTCTCCCCATAACCCTTGACACCCGTTCTAATCTTGTCTATCTCTGCCTTAAAAACATCCACTGACTTGGCCTCCAGAGCCCTCCGTGGCAATGAATTCCACAGATTAACTACCCTCTGACTAAAGAAGCTCCTTTTCACCTTTTTAAAAGAACCCCCATTAATTCTGAGGCTATGATCTCTGGTTCTAGACTCTCCCACCAGTGGAAACATCATTTCCACAGCCACTCTATCTATGCTTTTCATTATTCTGTACGTTTCAATGAGGTCCCCCTTCAACCTTCTAATCCCCAGCGAGTAGAGGCCCAGTGCTGTCAAACGCTCATCATATGCTAACCCACTCGTTCCTGAGACCATTCTTGTAAACCTCCTCTGGACCCTCTCCAGAGCCAGCACATCCTTCCTCAGATATGGGGCCCAGATTTGCTCACAGTTCTCCATATGCGCCAGTGGGAATTTTGGGAATCCTGACCAGTGCCTTATAGAGCCTCAGCATTACATCCCTGTTTTAGTATTCCAGTCCTTTTGAAATAATTGAATTTGTCTTCCTTTGCCTTCCTTACTCCTGATTCAACTTGCAAATTAACGTTTTGGGAATCCTGCACCAGCGCTCCCAACTCCCAAGTCCCATCGTGTGAGGGTAGAGAGTGTCGCTGGCAATGTGAGGGCAGTTGTGACAACTAGTGTGTGGGTAGTGCGTGTGTGACTAGTGTGTGGGTAGTGCGTGTGTGACTAGTGTGTGGGTAGTGCGTGTGTGACTAGTGTGTGGGTAGTGCATGTGTGACTAGTGTGTGGGTAGTGCGTGTGTGACTAGTGTGTGGGTAGTGCGTGTGTGACTAGTGTGTGGGTAGTGCATGTGTGACTAGTGTGTGGGTAGTGCGTGTGTGACTAGTGTGTGGGTAGTGAGTGTGTGACTAGTGTGTGGGCAGTGAGTGTGACATTCAATATGAGGGTAGAGTGTGTCACACACTCACTCCCCTACAATACTGGGGACACACTCACTACTTCCACACTGCCGATAACGCACTCATTGCTCTCACACTAACAGAGATACACCTACTGCCCACACACTACTAGTGACACATTTGCTCCCTGACACTGCCAATGACACACTCCCTGCTCACACGCTTTGATTGGCAAGCCCACAGCTTTCACACTGCCTGTGACACACTCACTGGACACACTCTATACAGTGTCACTTATTAAACGGCCTGTACATGGCTGGCAATATCACCGTGCCCATGTTGGCTCTGCTCCAGTTCACCACTTGGTCCTGCCATTGCTGTGTACTCTGCCAAACAAGAGGCAGAGGAGAGGACTCTTCTCACTGGGCCACCCTCAGCTGCCGATGCTGATGCCACATCGCTCATGCTGCTGCTGGTGTGGTGTTGCCATGCTGGTGTAAGGCCAACCTCGTGCGGCACAGTGATGCAACGGTAGAGCTACTGCCTTACAGCGCCAGAGACCCGGGTTTGATCCTGACTACAGGTGCTGTCTGTACGGAGTTTGAACGTTCTCCCCGTGACTGAGTGGGTTTTCTCCAAGATTTTTGCTTTCCTCCCACACTCCAAAGACGTACAAGTTTGAAGGTTAATTGGCTTGGTGTATGTGTGAATTGTCCCTAGTGTGTGCAGGATAGTGTTAGTGTGCAGGGATCGCTGGTCAGTGCAGACTCGGTGGGCCGAAGGGCCTGTTTCCACACTGTATTCTGGTTGAGCAGGCTGGGATTCTATTCTTTGGAGCGCAGGAGGATGAGGGGTGCTCTTATAAAGGTGTACAAAATCATTAGAGGAATAGATTGGGTAGATGTATAGTCTTTTACCCAGAGTAACATAGAAACATAGAAACATTGAAACATAGAAAATAGGTGCAGGAGGAGGCCATTCGGTCCTTCGAGCCAGCACCGCCATTCATTGTGATCATGGCTGATCATCCCCAATCAATAACCCGTGCCTGATAGAAAGGAAATCAAAATCCAGAGCTCATAGGTTTAGGGTGAGGGAGGGAAAGATTTACTAGGAACCTAGGGGACAAATTTTATACAAAGGGTGGTGGGTGTATGGAATGAGGTAGTAGGTAGTTGAGGCAGGGGCTATTGCATCATTTAAAATACATTGGACAAGTACATGGAGAGGATAGGTTTAGAGAGATATGGACCAAATGCAGGCAGTTGGGACTAGTGTAGATGGGACATGTTGGTCGATGTGGGCAAGTTGGGCTGAAGGGCCTGTTTCCACACTGTAACACTCTATGACTCTATAAATGTATCCATCCCCACTACCTCTGGCATTAGTTGCTGATCCAGGTCTCTGATTCTGCTTATTGTGATTTGCAGGTTTAGCCTATGCCCTCTTGGTGTCAGTACCAGCTGGTTATGGACTCTACGCGGCCTTCTTCCCCATCCTGACCTACTTTTTCCTGGGAACATCAAGACACATATCAGTCGGTGAGAGATTCAAACCACTTTTGTGAGCTGCTATAAGAGTAGATTTATGGGATGCACCACCACATGAACCTTCCCTGTCTTCCCCAGGGCCGTTCCCGGTGGTAAGCCTGATGGTGGGCACCGTGGTGGAGAGGATTGTTACCGACGGCGATGCCGGGGCCAACTCCACCATTTTCCCCGCTGACATGAGCAGAGAGGATAGGCAAGTGTGGGTGGCTTCCTCTGTCACCTTCCTCGCCGGCATCTTCCAGGTGAGCTACAGACGGCCATGGCAACAGACCAAGGCAACAGGCATTTGTGGAGCGAAGAGCGACAGGTTCTTGATTAGGGGTGGAGATTGACAGATTCTTGATTAGTACGGGTGTTGGGGGTTATGGGGAGAAGGCAGGAGAATGGGGTTGAGAGGAAACAATAGATCAGCCATTATTGAATGGCGGAGTAGACTTGATGGGCCGAATGGTCTAATTCTGCTCCTGGAACTTATGAACTTGAACATGAAGTTATGAGTGCCATTATGGCCAGATGAAAAATATCCACCTGCAAAATAGCATATTAAAACTCATCCTTTCCTCCCCTTCTTCTCAGCTGGCTCTTGGATTTCTCCAGGTGGGTTTCATCGTCATTTACCTGTCAGACCCGATGATCTCGGGCTTCACCACAGCCGCTGCCATCCACGTGCTGGTCTCGCAGCTCAAGTTTGTCTTCCAGTTGATGGTCCCCAGTTTCAATGGGCCCCTGGCCCTGATATACGTGAGTCCAAACCACCTCTGATAGCTATTAATATTTTCAATATCAATTGAATATTAATATTCAATTGATATCAATATCAATATCAATTGTATATTAATTATATATGTAGGGTGTCAAACCTCTTGAAATTTGTGTTATTTGCAGATGACACTAATATTTTCTGTGATGGGGACAATTTGCAGCAGCTTTTGGAGGTGGTCACAGCAGAAATGAGTAAACTTAAAGCATGGTTGATTTGAATAAATTATCATTAAATTTAAACAAAACCAAACTTATGCTGTTTGGAAAACGCAAAATAAATACACAAGTGAAAGTAATGATAAATAATGTTGAAATAGAAAGAGTGTATGAAAATAAATTTCTGGGTGTGATTCTTGATCACAAAATCTGCTGGAAACCCCATATAAAACATGTGAGAGCAAAAGTAGCACGGAGTATTGGAGTGATGGGGAATGCAAGGCATGTTTTGAATGAGAGAGCACTGTATATTCTGTACAGCTCACTTGTGTTACCGTATTTAAATTACTGTGTGGAAGTATGGGGCAACACCTACAAAACCACCTTACAATCACTAAGCACACTACAAAGAAGAGCTATTCGTATAGTAAACAATATAGGATATCATGAACACACCAATATACTGTATTTAAAATTACACACCTTAAAGATTAAGGATCTGGTAGAATTTAAGACTGCACAAATAATTTATAAAGCAAAAAATAAACTGCTACCTGTAAACATACAAAAACTGTTCAAAGACAGAGAGGGGGGTTATAACTTTAGAGGGAAACTAAACTTGAAACAGCATTATGCTCAGACCAATTTAAAAAGTATGTGTATTTCCATTTGTGGGGTGGTTTTGTGGAATGGTCTTGACAAAACGATTAAACAAAATATGAATATAATGCAATTTAAAAAAATGTACAAAAGATATATCTTTGAAAAGTACAATAATGAGGAAGGAGAATGTAAATCTCACAGATGTTAATGGTGCTTGTTCTTTTTGTTCTTTTCTTTTTTTGTTCTTTTTTTCTTAATAGCTTGATTGGAGTAGTTTTATTTGAATTGTCTGTTTAGTTTATTTTATTGAATTTTGCATTTGTTAATGGTGAAGAATGGGGGTAGGACTTGACAAGCATAGGCTTCTTCCTATCCCTTTTCCAACGAGTCTAATGTGTATTATGTTGAAATTGGCTTTTGATTTTTAAAATTTATATATGTACATATATGTTATGTATATGTGTGTGTGTGTATATGTGTATATGTATGTATGTGTGTATGTATTTATGTATATATATATGTATATATATAATTTTCCTTTATTTAATCATTTTCATCTTTTCTTTTCTTCTTTTTTTTAATCGTTCGAAATAAAGATAAAGATAAAGATAAAGATAAAACTAAAACCTCATTGAAACGTACCGAATAGTGAAAGGCCTGGATAGAGTGGATGTGGAGAGGATGTTTCCACTAGTGGGAGAGTCTAGGGCCAGAGGGCCAGCATCTCTGGGGAAAAAAGATGGGTGGCGTTTCCGATCGGGACCCTCCTTCAGACTGAAAATAGAGGGGGAGAGGGAGGGGAAGGGGGAGGGGGAGGGAACTGGGGGTGGGAAAAGACCAGAACAAAGCACAACCCTTCTGAGCCTAAACGATTACTGGCCCTACTTACAGCATCATTTGTTTTAGTAGCTGTTTTTCATTCAATTGGACTTTACCCGAGGAATTATATATGCTCCTCGTAAATAAATATAGGGCGGATTTAGTGTCGCTCATTAAAAAGTGGAAGCTTTGGAGAGGGTGCAGATGAGGTGGACCAGAATGCTGAGGGTAGACACTAAGTGCTGGAGTAACTCAGCAGGTCAGGCAGCATCTCTGGAGGAAATGGAAGGGTGACGTTTCGGGTCGGGACCCTTCTCCAGACTGAAAGGGAAGGGGGAAGGAGGTAGGAAAAGGCCAGAAAAAAAGCAGGGCCGGCAACAGATGACCAAGGAAGGGTGGAGTCCACAATGGCCCATTGTGGGCTGGGGAAGAGGTGATCATGAAGGCATACAAGGATGCGGACAGTGGAACTAGGAGGACAACTAGGGTGGGGGAGGGGAGGTGGGGGGGGGAGTGAATGCAGGGGTTACTTTGTTAGATACAGGGATGCAAATATTGGAACTAGTGGGATGACTAGGGTGTGGGAAGTGGGGGGGGGGGGGGGGGAGATAGAGAATTCAGGGGTTACTAGAAATGAGATAAATCACCGTATTGCAGGATTGTAAGCTGTCCCTGCTTACAAGTACAAGGTTATTGACATGTACATTGTGCGTTACTTCAGACGCTGAAACACATCTTCACGCATATCACGGAATCCAACGTGGCCGACATCATCATCTCACTCATCGTTATGGGCGTTGTGTTCGTCGTGAAGGAAATTAATGATCGATTCAAGTCCAAGCTCCCTGTGCCAATACCCATTGAGGTTATCATGGTGAGTAGGGGCCGTCCACTTGTACTTTGCAACCTTCACAACTCACAACAGCTGTAGAGTGCCCCGGTCAAGCCATTAGCCTTTAGCCGTAGGACGTCACAGTGGCGCAGTGGTAGAGTTGCTGCCTTACAGCGCCAGAGACTCGGGTTTGATCCTGACTATGGGTGCTGCCTGTGTGGAGTTTGTACGTTCTCCCCGTGACCTGTGTGGGTTTTTCCTGGTTTCCGGTTTCCCCCCACATTACAAAGACATACAGGTTTGTAGGTTAATTGGCTTTGGTAAAAATTGTAAATTGTCCCAAGTATGTAGGCTAGTGTTAGTGTACAGGGATCGCTGGTCAGCACCAAACCGGTGGGCTGAAGGGCTGTTTCCATGCTGTAACTCTAATCTTTAAACATAGTTGATCTGTATTTAAGGTCTATATCTATTTTTGTTCCCTTGTCCCTTTTAAAATTCAGCTAATGATACTCGTGTTTTGACAATTTCACAATTCTACCTCGATAGCACTATGGGTGCTGAGTTTGGATTTCTTATAAGCAATCCCTGGCAATATTACTGGCAATCCCTGACTTACTGCTCCCTCTCTCACAGAGTCATAGAGTCATACAGTGTGGAAATAGGCCTTTTGGCCCAGCTTGCCCACACCGGCCAACATGTCCCATCTACACGTCCCACCTGCCTGTGTTTGGCCCATATCCCTCTAAACCTGACTTATCCATGTACCTGTCTAATTGTTTCTTAAACGTTGTGATAGTCTCTGCCTTAACTACCTTCTGTGGCAGCTCATTCCATACACCCACCATCCTTTGCATGAAAAGGTTACTCCTCAGATTGCAATAAAATCTTTCCCCCCTTACCTCTAGTTCTCAATCCCCTACTCTGGGCAAGAGACTCTGTGTGTCTACACAATCTATTCCTCTCATGATTTTATATACCTCCATAAGACAACCCATCACAGTCCAATATATCTTATCTTTTCAAACCAATCCTTTGTAACTCTCTCACTGTGGTATGGTGGCGCAGCAGTAGACTTGCTGCCTGACAGCGCTTTCAGCGCCAGAGACCCGGGTTCGATCCCAACTAAGAGTGCTGTCTGTATGGAGTTTTGCACGTTCTCCCCTTGACCTTGTGAATTTTCTTCGAGATCTTTGGTTTCTTCCAACACTCCAAAGACGTACAGTTTGTAGGTGAATTGGCTTGGATCGGTCCGAGTCAGCATGGATTTACGATGGGGAAATCATGCCTGACTAATCTTCTGGAATTTTTTGAGGATGTAACTAGGAAAATGGACAAGGGAGAGCCAGTGGATGTAGTGTTCCTGGACTTCTAGAAAGCATTTGATAAGGTACTACATAGGAGATTAGTGGGTAGAATTAGGGCACATGATATTGGGGGTAGGGTGCTGACATGGATAGAAAATTGGTTGGCAGACAGGAAACAAAGAGTAGGGATTAACGGATCCCTTTCAGAATGGCAGGCAGTGACTAGTGGGGTACCACAAGGCTCAGTGCTGGGACTGCAGCTATTTACAATATACATTAATGATCTAGATGAAGGGATTAAAAGTAACATTAGCAAATTAGATGACACAAAGTTGTGTGGCAGTGTGAACTGTGAAGAGGATGCTATGTGGATGCAGGGTGGGTGAGTGGGCAGATGCATGGCAGATGCAGTTTAATGTGGATTAATGTGAGGTTATTCGCTTTGGTGGCAAAAATAGGAAGGCAGATTATCATCTAAATGGTGTCAAATTGGGAAAAGGGGAAGTTAAACGAGATCTGGGTGTCCTTGTTCAGCAGTCGCTGAAAGTAAGCACGCAGGTACAGCAGGCAGTGAAGAAAGCGAATGGCATGTTGGCCTTCATAACAAGAGGAGTTTAGTATAGGAGCAAAGAGGTCCTACTGCAATTGTACAGGACCCTAGTGAGACCACACCTGGAGTATTGTGTGCCGTTTTCGTCTCCAAATTTGAGGAAGAACATTCTTGCTATAGACGGAGTGCAGCGTAGATTTACCAGGTTAATTCTCGAGATGGCGGAACTGTCATATGCTGATGAATGGAGTGGCTAGTCTTGTATACTCTGTAATTTAGAAGTTTGAGAGGGGACCTTATTGAAACACTAGACTAAGTGAGACCCGTTGGGACCCTCTCACATGGGGGACCTGGTCCCCAATGCAACCTGTTGCCCAACGCAATGTTCCACCACTCACACATAGCCCCCAACTGTGCATGCGCGGCTCATTTCCCCTCATCCCTAGCACTCCCTCCCCCTCCTCTTCACCCTCCCTTTTCTTTACCCTCTCCTCCCCTCCCCCAATCCCTCCCTCACCTCTCCCTCCTTCTCCTTTCCCCAACCCTCAGTCATTCCCTCCCTCCCTCCATCCATAAAAAACAGCACCTGCAGTTCCTTCCTCCACAGGTCATTCATTGTTCGCTGTGGTTTAGATCCCGTTGACTTGACGATTGAACCAGTTTGCATCGTGTGTGTGTGTGTGTGTGGGTGTGTGTGGGTGTGTGTGTGTGTGTGTGGGTGTGTGTGAGTGTGTGTGTGTGCGTGTGGGTGTGTGTGGGTGTGTATGTGGGTGTGTGTGGGTATGTGGGTGTGTGTGAGTGTGTATGTATGTGTGTGTGTGTGAGTGTGAGTGTGTGTGTGTGTGTGGGTGGGTGTGTGTGTGTGTGTGTGTGTGTGTGTGTGTGTGTGTGTGTGTGTGTGTGGGTGTGTGTGTGTGTGGGTGTGGGTGTGTGTGTGTGTGTGTGTGTGTGTGTGTGTGTGTGTGTGTGTGTGTGTGTCTGTCTCAAACTCTGCGCAAATTGTTCGGTCACCCTGGGGGGACGAGTAGACGGGACCGCCATTGCTGCAGAGGGCGGGCGGGCGGGGGAGGGGGGTGAGTGATGAGGGAGAGACAGACGGGACCAGGGCCTCCACTGACGTCTGCGAGTATTGGGCATTGTGACATCACACGATGGAACGAATCAAAAGGCAGAATGGCAGCCGGAAGGCAGCCAGACGGCAGGCGGCAGGCACAGAGTTTTAATAGTAGATAGATAGATAGATAGATAGATAGATAGATAGATAGATAGATAGATAGATAGATAGATAGATAGATAGATAGATAGATAGATAGATAGATAGATAGATAGATAGATAGATAGATAGATAGATAGATATAAGATTATTAAGGGACTGGACACGCTAGAGGCAGGAAACATGTTCCCGATGTTGGGGGAGTCCAGAACCAGGGGCCACAGTTTAAGAATAAGGGGGAAGCTATGTAGAATAGAGATGAGGAAACACTTTTTCACCCAGAGAGTTGTGGGTCTGTGGAATTCTCTGCCTCAGGAGGCGGTGGAGGCCTGTTCTCTGGATGCTTTCAAGAGAGAGTTAGATAGAACTTAAAGATAGCGGTGTCAGGGGATATGGGGAGGAGGCAGGAACGGGGTACTGATTGTGGATGATCACATTGAATGACGGTGCTGGCTCGAAGGGCCGAATGGCCTACTCCTGCACCTATTGTCTATTGTCTATTCTATAAATGTAAATTGTTAATGTGCGGGAATTACTGGTCGCCGTGGACTTGGCGGGCTGAAGGCAGCGGGTTGCCGCGCTGTATCTCTAAACTAAATAAACTAAACTGTGGTTTGTTCAGAGATTTATAGAGATGAGTTGGAGGCACCAACCAGGGTATAATGGTCACCAGAGAGCAGTTCGTCAATGTTGTAAATGCCTCAGATAGAATTACATTTATCTGTAGCAATTTCCTTATCACTGGAGATAAGTTAGTTTGGCTTTGTAATTAACTTACACACCAAGTGGTACAATTACAGCTATTGTACATGGCAAAATCAATTATTTCACAAGATTACAAAGAATGTGGAGGGTTAGAGTTGAAGGTGCTGTATCTCATTTATTGCACCTTGTAATCTGCTGGATCCGTATAAATTCCAGTTGGAAACGTCTGCCTTGGAATTGTTCCATAGTGTTTTTGTTAAATCAGTGGTTATATGTTACACCAAAGCTGGTATTGAAGATGGCTTGGCAAGCCAGGGTGACACAGTGGCACAGCTGGTAGACCTGTTGTAGACCAGCTACAGAGACTGTTCAATCCTGACCTCGGGTGCAATCTGTGTGGAGTTTGTACGTTCTCCCAGTGACTGAATGGGTTTCTTCCAGGTGCTTGTGTTTCCGCCCACATCCTAAACACGTGCAGGTCTGTGGGTTAAGTGGCCTCTGTAAATTGGTCCTAGTTTGCAGGGAGTGGATATGAAAGTGGCATAGCATGGAACTAGTCGGCACAGACTCGGTGGCTGCAGTGTCTGTTTGCATGCTGAATCTTTACACTAAACCAAACTAAATGAGTTGTGAGATGCAGGGTTATCAGCCTTCTCTGAATGTTCCTTGGTGACATCTGTGACAGATTCAGCCCACAGTTTCCCAGTCACACAGCACAGAAAACCCCCTTTGGTATAACTGCTCCATGCTGACCAAGTCCCACTTGCTTGCATTTGGCCTATATCCCTCTAAACCTCTTATCCATGTACCTGTCGACATATCTTATAAATGCTGTTACAGTATCTGCCCCAACTACCTCCTCCAACATCCTGGTCTATACACCCACACTAAGTGAAAAGGTTTCCCCTCAGGTAAACATTTCCCCTCTCACCTGAAAGCCGTGTCCTCTGGTTCTTGATTCCCCTACTCTAGGGGAAAGACTATGCATTTATCCTATGTATTCCCCTCATGATCTAGTACACTATAAGATCACCCTTCAGCCTCCTGCGCTCCAAGGAATAGAGAGCTCATCATGATGCAAGTGGGGGTGGAGAGACTGTGGAACAGCAAGTGGAATTAGACAGCCAGAGTCCTTCTCCCAGGGAGGCAATGGCAAAGTAGAGGGTACACAGTCTTTCCTTTTTTGTACCAAAAATAACTGTAGTCAATTATTACAAGAATAATATGTACAATGCAAAACAATACCAACAAACCCACCAGCATAGTACAAAGTCAAACAGATATTCTTAACTAACAAATACACTCTTTATTAAACAGCTATGTTACAATCATTGTTAAGGAAAGAACCCCCCGCAGTGCCCAGCAGTCCCTCTCTAACACCACCCGGGTACAGACATAACCCCGGGATAAGAGGCGGGCAGCCGGCTCGGGCAGAGTCCTCCACCGCCTGGCGCAGTGACGGTGGAGGGCCAGGCCCAGGAGCAACCCAACCAGCACATCTTCACCCCTACCCTTTCCCCTACACACAGGGTGTCCAAAGATGAGGAGGGTGGGTGTGAAGTGCGGACAGAAGGCAAGGAGCAGTCCCTTTAGATATTGGAATAGGGGCTGCAGCCTCGCACACTCCATGCAGACTTGGAACACAGACTCGTCCAGCCCGCAAAAATAGAGGGGAGATAGTCTTTCACCAAGGAATGCAACATCAAACAGGAGAAGGCACAGCTACTAGATGAGAGTATAAGTTGTGTACAGCAACCAGTGCCCTGGTGCAGATTCCCACTGAAGTCCCATTTAATATGCCTCACCTCACGTTCTATGGAGCATAGGTACAAAGGAAGTTTATTGGTGAGCTGCGCGAGATAAACTAACAGTTGAATGCATGAAACTAGAAAAGAAAAAGCTGACCCGCTGAGTTACTCCAGCACTTTGTGACCATTTTTTGTTAACCAGCATCTGCAGTTTAGTTTAGTTTAGCTTAGAGATACAGCGCAGAAACAAGCCCTTCGACCCACCGAGTCCACGCCGACCAGCGATCCCCGCCCGCTAACACTATCCTACCACACTAGGGACAATTGACAAATTTTTTTATCAAACCAATTAACCTACAAAACCTGTACGTCTTTGGAGTGTGGAAACCGGAGACCCTGGAGAAAACCCACACAGTCACGGGGAGAACATGGAAACATAGGAACATAGGAACATAGAAAATAGGTGCAGGAGTAGGCCATTCAGCCCTTCAAGCCTGCACCGCCATTCAATATGATCATGGCTGATCATCCAACTCGGTATCCTGTACCTGTCTTCTCTCCATACCCCCTGATCCCTTTAGCCACAAGGGCCAAATCTAACTCCCTCTTAAATATAGCCAATGAACTGGCCTCAACTACCTTCTGTGGCAGAGAATTCCACAGATTCACCACTCTCTGTGTGAAATTTTTTTCTCTCATCTCGGTCCTAAAAGACTTCCCCCTTATCCTTAAACTGTGACCCCTTATTCTGGACTTCCCCGACATCGAGAACAATCTTCCTGCATCTGGCCTGTCCAACCCCTTAAGAATTTTGTAAGTTTCTATACGATCCCCCCTCAACGTACAAACTCGGTACACACTGCACCTGTAGTCAGGATCGAGCCCGGGTCTCTGGCGCTGTAAGGCAGCAACTCTACTGCTGGGCCACTGTGCCACCCTTGTATAGTTCCTTGTATCTGCATTGGCAATTGTTGACTATTCTTCCTTACGTTACAGACAATAATCGCGACGGGTGTCTCCTACGGTTTTAACTTTGAAGAGACCTATAAAGTTGCCATTATTGGAAACCTACCCAGTGGGTCAGTGCCTCAGTTATACGTTTATAGAATTATACATTCATTGATCGCACAACGCAGAGAAATGTTCTTTCAGCCGAACTCATCCATGCTGACTGTCATGTCCGCCTGCACCAATCCCAAATGCCTGGATTAGGTCCATAACATAAGTTCAGGAGCAGAATTAGGCCAATCGGCCCATGAAGTCTACACCGCTATTCAATCAAGGCTGATCTATCTTTGCCTCTCAACCCCATTCTCCTGCCTTCTCCCCATAGTCCCTGACACCCGTACTCATCAAGAATTTGTCAATCTCGGCCTTCAAAATATCCATTGATTGCCTCCACAGCCGTCTGTGGCAATGAATTCCACAGATTCACCACCCTCTGACTAAAGAAACTCCCTCTCATCTCCTTCCTAAAGGAACATCCTTTTATTCTGAGTTTGTGCCCTCTGGTCCTAGACTCTCCCACTAGTGGAAACACTCTCGCCACATCCATTCCATCAAAATTGCTCACAAATGCTGCCTGACCAGCACGTTATGAAGCCTCAGCATTATGTTCCTGATTATTTATCATTTATGATTTATTATTGTTATTGTGTCCAATGTGCCTGTAAAGCTGCAGCAGTGATTGAGTGATTAAAAGATCCAGCATGGAAAGAGGCCCTTCAGTCCACTGAGACCTGGCTGACCATCGATCACCCGTCTACACTAGTTCCATGTTATCCCACTTCTGCAGCTATTGTCTACACACTGGGGAAATCGACAGAGGACAATTAATGTACAAACCTCCGGTTCATCGTTGCAGTTCATATCCAGTGCATGTGACAAATGAAATCTCTTGAAAGTCTTGAAAGTCTAACTGCTGTTCCTGAAACGATGGCCAGGCCTTTTTAACCTTGTGCAGCGGTAGAGTTGCTGCCTTACAGCGCCAGAGACCCGGGTTCGATCCTGACTACGGGTGCTGTCTGTATGGAGTTTGCACGTTCTCCCCGTGACCTGCGTGGGTTTTCTCCGAGACCTTCGGTTTCCTCCCACACTCCAAAGGCGTACAGGTTTGTAGGTTAATTGGCTTGGTAAAATTGTAAATTGTCCCTAGTGTGTGTTGGATAGTGCTAGTGTATAGGGATCGCTGGTCGGCGCAGAGTCGGTGGGTCGAAGGGCATGTTTCCACTGTATCTTTAAACTAAACTAAACTAAAAACAACTCACGGAAGGGAAGGTCTGTGGTGAAGTGGATGGTGACGACAATGATGATGTGTGTTGCAGCTATCAGACGCCTCTGCCCCCCAACACCGCCGTCCTACAGCAGAGCTTCGGAGACGCCTTCTCAATTGCTATTGTTGGCTTTGCTGTTGCATTCTCAGTGGCCAAGGTTTACTCCATCAAACACGATTACGTTATCGATGGAAATCAGGTAGGCAACTAGAAGAGAGACAATGGCATACAACTTGGGCAGCGTGCGGGAGAAGGAGTGTCCGTGGGTGCTGGAAGAGTGGAGGAGGAGGGAGGATTACAGGGAGGTAGAGGGAGGGCAAGGCATCAGGAGAGGAGAAAGGGGGTCGCAGTGGTCAGTCAGCCTGCATGTGGGGAGAGTGAGGCTGACAGTGGTGAGGGGAAGCTAGTGACAGGAGGAAGAGGAAGGGAAGAGGTGGTGAGGGGTGTTTGCGGGAGTGGTTGGTGTTAGGGAGGGGGAGTGGATATGGGGAGATGGTGGGTGAGGGATGGTGGTGCCCGGACATGAAGGTTCCAGCTGAGGGGGAGATACTGGGGGAGGGGTCGGGGAGAGGGAGGGATTGGGATGGGGTTGGGGAGAGGGAGGGGTTGTGTAGAGAATGGGGAGGGGGTAGGTGGGGAGGGGTTGGGCAAGGAGAGGAGAGGGAAGGGGGGTTGGTGGGGGAGGGTTGGGGAGGGGGAGAGGTTGTGTAGGGATTAGGGAGGGGGAGGTGGGGTAGGGTTCAGCAGGGCGAGGGGGAGATGCTGGGGAAGAGGTAGGGGTTGGGCATGGAGGCAGGAGAGGGATGGGTTGGGGAGGGGTTGGGGAGGGAGGAGGGGAGGTGGGGCAGGTAAGGGGTTCAGGATGGCAGTTGGTGACACTGACCAGTCCTTGTGTCATTGCTGTGGGAGGATGAGTTTGAGGTGGCGGATGGAGATGGCCATGAGTGTGTTTGTTACTTGGCCCGGCAGGAGCTGGTGGCATTCGGGATCAGCAACATGTTCTGTGGGGCGTTCCGGGGGTTTGCGGCCAGCACAGCCCTGTCCAGGACGGCAGTTCAGGAGAGCACCGGCGGCAAGACCCAGGTACCTCATTTACCCCCCCCCCCCCCCCCCCATCCTGCCCTCTCCTTGGCCCACACCTCCTCTCAGAGGGCAGAGCAACACTAGTGGGGAGAGGAACAAGGCCAGGGGGAGGGTGATGAGCACTTCATCACAAATGTAGGGAAGTGGGGGGAGGGGGGGGGGGGGGGGGGGATAGTGGACAGGTTACAGTAGACACAGCAAAGCTGGGCGGATGGGGGATGACGGGGTACAAAGGATCACAAGGATAGAGATGAAGCCAGATCATATGACAATTCACCATATTACCATATAACAATTACAGCACGGAAACAGGCCATCTCGGCCCTTCTAGTCCGTGCCGAACACTTATTCTCCCCTAGTCCCATCTACCTGCGCTCAGACCATAACCCTCCATTCCTTTCCCGTCCATATAACTATCCAATTTATTTTTAAATGATAAAATCGAACTTGCCTCCACCACTTCCACTGGAAGCTCATTCCACACAGCTACCACTCTCTGAGTAAAGGAGTTCCCCCTCATGTTACCCCTAAACTTCTGTCCCTTAATTCTCAAGTCATGTCCTCTTGTTTGAATCTTCCCGACTCTCAGTGGGAAAAGCTTATCCACGTCAACTCTGTCTATCCCTCTCATCATTTTAAAGACCTCTATCAAGTCCCCCCTTAATCTTCTGCGCTCCAAAGAATAAAGACCTAACTTGTTCAACCTTTCTCTGTAACTTAGTTGCTGAAACCCAGGCAACATTCTAGAAAATCTCCTCTGTCCTCTCTCTATTTTGTTGACATCCTTCCTATAATTAGGCGACCAAAATTGTACACCATACTCCAGAATTGGCCTCACCAATGCCTTGTACAATTTTAACATTACATCCTAACTTCTATTATCAATGCTCTGATTTATAAAGGCCAGCACACCAAAAGCTTTCTTTACCACCCTATCTACATGAGATTCCACCTTCAGGGAACTGTGCACAGTTATTCCTAGATCCCTCTGTTCAACTGCATTCCTCAATTCACTACCATTTACCATGTACGTCCTATTTTGATTTGTCCTGCCAAGATGTAGCACCTCACACTTATCAGCATTAAACTCCATCTGCCATCTTTCAGCCCACTCTTCCAAATGGCCTAAATCTCTCTGTAGACTTTGAAAATCTACTTCATTATCCACAACACCACCTATCTTAGTATCATCTGCATACTTACTAATCCAATTTACCACACCATCATCCAGATCATTGATGTACATGACAACCAACAGTGGACCCAACACAGATCCCTGTGGCACCCCACTAGTCACTGGCCTCCAACCTGACAAACAGCCATCCACCATTACTCTCTGGCATTTCGCATTCAGCCATTGTTGAATCCATCTTGCTACTCCACCATTAATACCCAACAATTGAACCTTCTTAACCAACCTTCCATGAGGAACCTTGTCAAAGGCCTTACTGAAGTCCATATAGATAACATCCACTGCTTTACCCTCATCAATTTCCCGAGTAACCTCTTCAAAAAATTCAAGAAGATTAGTCAAACATGACCTTCCAGGCACAAATCCATGTTGACTGTTCCTAATCAGATCCTGTTTATCCAGATGCTTATATATATTATCTCTAAGTATCCTTTCCATTAATTTTCCCACCACTGACGTCAAACTAACAGGTCTATAATTGCTAGGTTTACTCTTAGTTCAGTTGTTTTTTTGGGGGGTCATGTTGCAGTTGGCGGAAGAACGGTTGATGGAATTTAATACAGAGAAATGTGAGGTGTTGTATTTTGGGATATCTAACAAGGGCAGGACCTACACAGTGAATGATAGGCCTCTGAGTAGTGTTGTAGAGCAGAGGGATCTAGGAGTACAGGTGCATGGTTCCACGAATCGCAGGTAGATAAGGTGGTCAAAAGGCTTTTGGCACATTGGCTTTCATCAGTATTGAGAAGAGAAATTGGGAGGTCATGTTGCAGTTGTATAAGACATTGGTGCATTTAGACCACTTTGTTCAGTTCTTGGCACCATGTTGCAGGAAAGATGTTGTCAAGCTGGAAAGGGTACTGAGAAGATTCACGAGGATGTTGCCTGCACTTGAGGGCCTGAGCTATAGGGAGAGGTCGAGCAGGCTGGAGCACAGGAGGACGAGGGGTGATATTATAGAGGTGTACATAATCCAGAGAGGTATAGATCGGGTAGACGCAGAGTCTCTTGCCCAGAGTGGGAGAATCGAGAACTAGAGGACATAGGTTTAATGTGAAGGGGGAAAGATTAGTAGGAACCTGGGGGTAACTTTTTCACACAAAGGGTGGTGAGTGTATGGAATGAGCAGCCAGAGGAGGTAGTTGAGGTTAGGACTATCGCAATGCTTAAGAAACATTTGGACAGGTACATGGATAGGACAGGTTCATGGATAGGACAGGTTCAGCGGGATATGGGCTAAACGCAGGCTGGTGGGACTAGTGTCGATGGGACATGTTGGTCGGTGTGGGCAAGCTTTCTATGCGGTATCACTATGACTCTAAGTACTGTCTGTTTGAGCTGTCTGGGCAGGGGAAGTAGCGTCCTAAGCAACTTCCTTAGAAGGCTTAGGAAGTTTGGCATGTCTGCGACAACTCTCACCAACTTCTACAGATGCGCCGTAGAAAGCATTTTATCGAGGTCGCAGCCCCGACCATTACGCAAACTAACCTCCCTTCCATTGACTGCATTTACACCTCACGCTGCCTCGGCAAGGCCAAGGATGAGTCGCACCCCGGCCACTCTCTCTTTTCCCCTCTCCCATCAGGCAAAATGTATAGAAGTGTGAAAAAGCACACCTCCAGATTCAGGGACAATTTCGTCCCAGTTGTTATCGGGCAACTGAATCATCCGACCACGGCCAGAGGCCGAAACGTTGCCTATTTCCTTCGCTCCATCGATGCTGCTGCACCCGCTGAGTTTCTCCAGCATTTTTGTCTACCTTCGATTGTCCAGCATCTGCAGTTCCTTCTTTCCATCAGAATGACCTCTTCTCTACCCACACAACCTCTCATTAGCCAGGTTCTCAGCATTCATTGACCAGTCCGTATTCACTGTAACCCTCTACCTTCTTCTCCCAGTCCACACCGCCTCCCATCTTTGTGTTGTCAGCAAAGGTCTATCCAGCACTCATTCACCCCTGGCCCGGGAGTGGAGCACAGTGCATGTTATTTGCTCGTTTACAGAGAGGCCCAAGTGGTCACCAGCTGTTAGTTTAACTCTGGTGGTGGAGTAGCAGCAAGAGTGAAACTAACAATGACATGTGAAGATAGTGTTGAATGTTGAGAATGCCTGTGTCTTGTTGTAGATCGCGGGCCTGTTGTCGGCTGTGATCGTGATGATTGTCACGCTGGCCATCGGCTTCCTACTGGCGCCTCTACCCAAGGTGAGGACCCGCACATCTCTGCACCACGATTATTCATCATGCGTTCCATTCATTGGCCAGTCCAAACAAGGGGAATCCATGAAGCACCGTTGAATGGCATATTTCTCATGACATAGGTCATTCGGCCCATCATCTATGTGCTACCCCCTAGAGCAATCCCATCAGTCCCCTCCTGTAGTTTAGTATAGAGATACAGCGCAGAAACAGGCCCTTCGGTCCACCATGTCCGCACCGCACACTAACACTATCCCACATACACTAGGGACAATTTACCGGTCACTTAATCTACAAACCTGTATGTCTTTGAAGTGTGGAGTGTACTCACCAACTTTCACGTTTACAGGACGTGGGGGGAACTGGAGCAAACTCCACAGGACTAATCCCGCCACAGTGCTGTCCACACACAGATCATTTTCAATATCTCCATGGAACGCTGCCCTTAACCCTCTCCCACCGCAAGTCTTCCCATATACTTTTTAGCTTAGAGATACAGCGCAGAAACAGGCCTTTAGGCCCACCGAGTCCACACTGACCAGCGGTCCCCATACATTAACACTATCCAACACAAACTGGGGACAATTGACATTTATACCAAGCCAATTAACATACAAACCTGCACGTCTTTGGAGTGTGGGAGGAAACTGAAGATCTCGGAGAAAACCCACGTGGTCTCGGGGAGAACGTACAAACTCCGTACAGACAGCACCCGTAGTCAGGATGGAATGCGGGTCTCCGGCGCTGCAAGTGCTGTAAGGCACTCTAGCGCTGCTCCGCGGAGTTGCCCAGAAGGCAGGACTCTCGCCTGGTCCATTGGAAGCACATTCCCACCGCTCTGATCTCCGAGGTTTTTAGGTCCTTCAGCGCTTTGAATTCAGCATCATCTTCCAGAATTCAGCAACCATCTACCATGGTTACAATCTTTGGCATGAATTCCCAGGGTCTTGTAACTGAATAAGATGTGACCTTCTGTAGAGTGTAAAGTTGCAGAGTCTGGCTTTACTAGGATACGTTTGGTCTTGCCAAATGAACCACTTCTACCTGATCCCAATGGTTCAATGGTGCTTTATTCGTCATATAGCCGTGCCAACCAGCGGTCCCCGCACACTAACACTATCTTACACACACTAGAGATAATTTACAATCATGCCAAACCAATTAACCTACAAACCTGCACGTCTTTGGAGTGTGGGAGGAAGCCGGAGCACCTGGAGAAAACCCATGCAGGTCACAGGGGGAACATACAAAGTCCGGGTCTCTGGTGCTGTAAGGCAGCAACTCTACCGCTGCACCATAGTATAATTGTAAATTGTCCCTAGTGTGTGTAGGATCGTTTTAGTGTGCGGGGATCGCTGGTCGGTGCGGACTGGGTGGCTGAAGGTCCTATTTCCGCGCTGTATCTCTAAACTAAACTAAACTATAAAAAGCCTGTACACTAGTTCTACGTTCTCCCTCTCTGCAAATTATTTACTCCTTCTCGACAAGTATTGTATTAGAATAAATGAAACTACATGATGTCTTGTGTAGTCCGTGAATAACTGTTTTATTTTCATCCCCTTGCAGTCAGTTCTCGGAGCAATTGTTATCGTTAATCTGAAGGGGATGTTAATGCAGTTCAGAGAAATTGTAGTCCTCTGGAAGAAAGACAAGTATGACTGCGTGAGTAATCTTGATAACTTCGTTCCCTATTGCTTGGCATCAGTCCTGTTCAATACCTCCCTCGTGATGGGATCAGACTGGGGGGGGGGGGGGATTATTCACAAGTGTGAGGTGTTGCACTTTGGGAGGTTGAATGTAAGGGGAGAATTCACAGTTAATGGCAAGACCCTTCACAGCATTGATAGCTCATAGAGTTCATAGCTCACTGCAGATGGCAGCACAAGTAGATAGGGTGGTAAAGAGTATTCTTGTCTTCATTGCTATGTGCATTAAATATAAGAGTCAGAAAGTCATGATGCAGCTCCATAGGACAGGTTAGGCTGCATTTGAAGTATTGCGTGCAGTTCTGGTCGCCCCTTTGCAGGAGAGATGTGGAGGCTTTGGAGAGGGTGCAGAGGAGCTTTACCTGAAATAGACACAAAATACTGGAGTAACTCAGTGTGTCAGGCAGCATCTCTGGAGAAAATGCATGGGGGACATTTCAGGTCGGGACCTTTCTTCAGACTGATTATAGTAGGGAGTCGGGGGGGAAACTGGAATTTAAAAAAAGGGCAAATCAGTGTCAGCAACATATGACCTCAGGCAAGTAGGTTCCCTGATAGACTGATGTTTGGATAGTGACAAGTGTCAGCTCACGAGGGATACACAACTGTAAATTGTGTAGCTGGTTTATTGTCTTTTAGTGAAGGAGGTGGGGGGGGGGGGATATAGGAGAGGGGAAACGGGGAGAGGAGGATGAAGGGAGGAAGTGGGGGGGGGGGAGGGAATTGAGGGGGCAGGAGGGAAGAGGGGGGTTGTAGAGGAGAAGAGGGAAGGGTAATAGATGGAAGAAGTAAGGGGGGAAAGAGGGGGATAAGAGGGGGAGGGGGTGAGGGGAGGGGGAAAGGAGTATGAGAGGGGAGAGGGTAAGAGAGGGAATGGGAGAAGGAAAGAGGGGTGAGGGAAGAGAGGGAAGGGGAAGAGCAGGGAGGGGAGTGGGAAGTGGAGGGAAGTGCATGTGGAAGTTACCTAAAATTTGAGGATTTGATGTTTCTACCGCTGGGGTGTAAGCTGCCCAAGTGAAATATGAGGTCCTGTTCTTCCAGTTTGTGTGTGGCTTCACTCTGACAGTGCAGGAGGCCCAGGACAGAAAAATCAGTGTGGGAATGGGAGGGGAGTTAAAGTGGTCACCAAACTGGAGATCCCTTAGGCCTTGGTGGAGTTTAAGAGGCTTATGGATAGATACATGGGCGTGCAGGAAGTAGAGGGATATGGATCACGTACACACTGATGAGATCAGTTGAATTTGGCAGTGCTGGGCACAAACATGTACTGTATGGTACTGTTCTGTGTTCTATGGTCTATACATGCTTCCACTGAGAACAGATTCATTGAGCCGGGATGATCTTTGAAGCCAGCGTGTGGCTTTACCCAGTTTTACTGAGGGGGCCTCTCAGCTGGCCCGGGGGTTAACCCTTCTCTGGTTTCCGTTGCTAATTTATGGTGTTACTCGGTCTGCAGCTGGTGTGGATCATGGCCTTCATCGCTGCCGTGCTCCTGGGCCTTGACATTGGGCTTGGTGCCGCCGTCGGCTTTGAACTGCTGACTGTCGTCTTCAGGACCCAGTTGTGAGTATTGAGCTCGCCAATGTCATCTGCGCCATTCAATGCTGTGGCCACTTGTTACTTATTGGAGACAGACACAAAGTGCTGGAGTAACTCAGCGGGACAGGCAGGATCTCTGGGGAGAAGGAATAGGTGACGTTTCGGGTCGGGACTCTCTTCAGACTGGGCAATTAGACCTGGGGGGGGTAAACAATCTCCACTTCATTGGGCTGCTGAGAATAAGGTTGTGGACAGTTGTTCAGAATCCAGCGACTGTAACCTCAACAGTGAGCACCTGCTCCTGGACTTCCACTCCACTCCAGTTCCTCACATACGCTTCACCCCACACTCAACAGGCAGCGTTTTATTGTCATATGTCCCAGGATGCACAATAACATTCTTACTTCCTGCAGCACCACAAAATATGTAAATATAGTACACTGTAAATAATATAATAAACAAGGAAAAAGTCCAGTACACACATACCCACACACACATATTTATTTATATATTTTTTGCTAAAAATACATCGATAGATGCTCCTGAACACATCATCAGTGATGTAACCTGGGGTCATTGGGTGTTTCGGGTCTTTCAACATCAGACACCCTCACCCAGGCGACCCAGCCGTAGTTGATCAGACCACGACTTGTGTTCAGGTGGCATTCGCTCCTCCCCATGGACCTCCTCTCCTGATCTAGAGCCATCTCGAGGCCTTCTCCACTGCCTCTGTGGTGTTCTTGATGGCTCTTCTCCTCGCCACTCCGTTGATGCCCAGTGCACTCAAGGCTTTGTAGAGCGATTGCCCTGCAAAACCTCTGCAGCCAACCTCGATGGGCATACACCTTGCCTTCCAGCCCTGCTTGCGGCAGTCTATGACCAGCTCTTTGTACTTGGTCATCTCCCTCTCGTGGGCCTCCTCCAGACGGCACACATATGTACACATAAATAACAAACAACAATAGTACAATAATAACAATAATAGTCCATGTTGTTCAGAGCTTAATGGATGTAGGGAAGAAGCTGTTCCTGAACCTGGACGTTACAGTTTTAAGGCACCTGTACCTTCTTCCCGATGGCAGGGGTGAGATGAATGTGTGGCCCGGGTGGTGTGGGTCTCTGATGCTGCTGGCTCCTCCACTATCCCCTTTAACATGCTCCATAAAGACGGTAACGCCTGTCCTAGTTTTTCATAAATATCGCGCCACAATCAACCTCTTGCTACGACCGCACTTTGTTTTCAGTCCGCAGTGTTCAGTTCTGGCCAACATTCGCGGCACGGACCTCTACAGAAACAGGAAGGACCACGTGAATGTAAGTGAAGCGGGCAACCACTATTAAACCCAGGGTTCAGCGACGCCCGCACGCACTAACCTCACTGTGTCTTACCCTAGATCTATGAGCCAGAGGGAGTGAGGATCTTCCGATGCCCTTCACCAATATTCTTTGCAAACATTGACTTTTTCCGGACTAAGTTGACAGAAGCTGTAAGTCGGGGTTGGTCAAAACTTAAACGGGCTTGTTTATCACGGAGTTCCCACAAGAAATGTGTGCACAGATTGGTTGTTTGATACTTTATTGTCAAGTGCACTTGGTACAGTACACAAGTATGCAAAGGGTCGCCATGGATAGGGCGCTGACCAAGTTACAAAAGTATTCAATATTGTTCTGATGGTCCCTCTTCTCTTCCTTCTACCTAATAGTTGCCTGCAAAGATCCTATAGCGAGCAAGATAGGTCACTCGACGAAAAAGACGTAGTACGGTCATGGGCAGATTCATGGGTAATTTTCGGCCCCATTTCGGTAACCGGCTTCCGTCTCCGCACCAAAGATCCCATAGGATATTAGTGCGGAGACGGAAGCTGGTTACGGAAACATCCTCGTAAAAATAAAAGTTCTTTGGTAAAAATCTTCTCCTCATTTTCAGAGTTATAATTTATTAACACAAACTGTTCCCCCGCAGCGCTGATTAAACTGCGAGTCGGGTTACTGAAATGGATGAAAAAAAGGCCCACGTTCCGCTCCGTTGTGTACTACATGTCAGCCCATTGCATTTAGGAGTGGTCTATCTTGCTCTGCTATAGGATCTTTGGTTGCCTGAGCCGCTGTGTTTTGCTTTGTGTGAAGAAGGGTCTCGACCCGAAACGTCACCTATTTCCTTCGCTCCATAGATGCTGCCTCACCGGCTGAGTTTCTCCAGCATTTTTGTCCAACTTTGCTTTGTGTTATGCGTTTTGTGTTTTGGTCACATACAATGCCTCGGGAGAACTGCCCGACCACTCTCACCACCCGCTCATTCCTTCTTCCCTCTTCAGTAAAGCAGAAAATACAAAAGCTTGAAAGCAGATACCACAAGATTTAGGAACAGCCTCTTCTCCGCTGTTACCAAAGGTCTCCCATAAGTTAGGGTGTTATTCTGATCTTCCGACCTACCACACTGTGGACTTTGGATGTTTTTTATCTGCACTACGGGTGCTATCTGTACAGAGTTTGTACGTTCTCCCCGTGACCGTGTGGGTTTTCTCCGGGAAATCCTGTTTCCTCCCACACTCCAAAGACGTACAAGTTTGTAGGTTAATTGGCTTCTGTAAAAATTGAAATATTGTCCCTTGTGTGTGTAGGGTAATGTTAGTGTGTAGGGAGCACTGGGCAGTGCGGACTCGGTGGGCCAAGGAGTCTGTTTCCATGGTATATCTCTGAATGAAACTAAACTATAACCAGCTTGTAAATCAAGCTTGGGCATTAAAGCACATAAAAAACACATATATCAAACATGTGTAAAACATGTGGTGACGGTATTGGAAAATATATAATTTATGACCCATTAGCTATTCCTTTACCCATTTTCCCAGTTCATTTAGATCTTGTGATGTTAGATAACTAAAGAAGTCTGCAGAAGGGTTCCGACCTGAAACGTCACCCATCCTTTTTCTCCAGAGATACTGCCTGACCCGCTGAGTTAAGGGAAAGTCCCACTTTGACGATTTAATTTAAAACCTCTGCCGAGTTAAAGGACCTAAAAAAAAATCAAGATTGTGGTAATCTACGAACTCCTACGACCTTCCACGATTGTGTTCACAAACTCCTACGAACCCCTACGAGTATGTCTACGAATTCCCACGACTATTTCGATGCCCTCCTTACGAGTAAAAAGTTGCAATTTCTTTCATCCCGTCCATTTTTTTACTTGTGGATATTTTTTATCGGGCTGAAAAAAACGTCCCGACTTACCTGATGTCCCGAGTACCTACGGCTGGCATAACGAGCCACTACGATATATCTACGAACTCCTACGACCTCCTACGGACTCGTTACGAACATTCTGCGAGTTTGAATCAAGGGGAAAACTCGGGAGAATTTGTGAATTACCTCGTGAAAGTGGGACAGGCCCTTTAGTCCAGTGCTTGGTGTCTGTATTCTGGTTACATTTGTTGCCAATCCAAAATATCGATATGTTTAAAAAAAAAGTAGCATTGTTATTCTTTGATCGACCTTTATTTGCATTGTCAATCTTGATGTAATTTTTCTCATACAGGTTGCGTTTAATGCTCTCCGCATTCTCCGTAAGAGGAATAAAGCCATTCGAAAAATCAAAAAGATGCTCCTGAAAGGAGAGCTAATGATCACGGCGGTAAGTTAAGGGCCTGTCCCACAAGTATGCGACCTGCATGTGGCAAGCGCGACCAAACCGGAAGCGGGGGCCGCACGGAGGTCGAGTGATCCCCGTACAGGGCCGGACCCACCAGTATGTGCCTGCATGTGGCAAGCGCAACCAAACCGGATGCGGGGGCCGCGCGGAGGTCGAGTGAGTGACGTGAAGTTCAAGTGAAGCCGCGGGAAGTTCGCGCGTGACGTACGGCGTCAAGACGTGCGTACGCCGTCGAGACGATGCGCTGCGGGCCGGCAGGCCGTTGTCGGGCGGAATATTTGAACACGGTCAGTTTTTCGGAGTCCCGCGCGATGTCGGGACCAGCTCTGCACAACTCCATATGGCTCCGCCGATTGAAATGGGACCGGCCCCGCGAGGCCGTACGGCTCAAGTGACCACGTTAGGTCGCGCTTGCCGCATGGAGTCGCATGCTCGTGGGACAGGCCCTTTACTCATAAACACCGAGGCAACGGAGCCCACCTTTCAATTACCTCACTGTAAACCTTGAAGGCAGACAAAAATGCTGGAGAAACTCAGCGAGTGAGGCAGCATCTATGGAGCGAAGGAAATAGGCAACGTTTCCGGTCGAGATGTCGCCTATTTCCTTCGCTCCATAGATGCTGCCTCACCCGCTGAGTTTCTCCAGCATTATTGTCTACCTTCGATTTTCCAGCATCTGTAGTTCCTTCTTGAACCGTAAACCTTGATATAGTTTTTGGCTCTGCTTTTCACTTTACTTTCGAAATACAGCGCGGAATTCAATCCCTCGCCCAGATACGTTTAATGTCATGCGAGTCTCTGTTTCCACTACCCACTCAGGCAGTGCTTTTCCTATTCTAACCTCCCTCTTATTGAAAATAAATCCTCATGTCCCTCTAAACCGCTTCAGTGTACAAAATTACGAGAGGAATAGATCGGGCAGACACACAGATTCTTGCCTAGAGTAGGTGAATCGGGGACCATAGGACTTTGGTTTAAGGTGAAGGGGAAAAGATTTAACAGGAATCTGGTGTAACTTTTTCACACAAAGGGTGCTGGGTGTATGGAACAAGCTGCCGGAGGAAGGAGTTGAGGCAGGTAATATCGCAACGTTTAAGAAACATTTCGACAGGTACATGGTTAGGACAGGTTTAGAGGGATATGGGGCAAACGCAGACAGGTGGGACTAGTGTAGCTGGGGCATGTTGGTTGGCATGGGCAAGTTGGGCCGAAGGGCATGTTTCCACACTCTATGACTGACTTAAACCCAAGCCTGCTGGTTGCAGACATCTCTGCCACGGGAAAACAAAATCTTACTATCTACCCTATCTCGGTCCCTCATAATTTTGTACACTTCTGTCGGGTTCCACTTCAGACTCTTCCACCCCAGTGAGCACAAACCCAGCCTTTTTCTGTCTCTCCTCATAATTGAAACTCTGCAAATCAGGTCAATGTGCTAACAAATGCCCCCTGCAGCCTCTCCAGAGAATTAATGTCTTTCCGGCACTGTGGTGTACCCAGAATGCACACATTTCTCCAGAAGTGTCATCAAAGTATTATAGCAAAAACGATATGCCAAAAACTCCCTGTTCTTATATTCTATATCCTAGGTAATTGTGCCAAGGATCCCATCTGCAGTTATAAAAGACGTTAATAAGGCCACATTTAGTGTATTGTGTTCAGTTCTGGGCCCCATGTTATTGGAAAGATGTTGTCAAGCTGGAAAGGGTGCAAAGAGCATTGCCAAGGATGTTGCCAGGATTCAAGGACCTGAGCGATAGGGAGAGGTTCAGCAGGCTAGGACTTTATTGTTTGGAGCGGGAGGGACAGATCAGATAGAGTCTTGCATGGAGTCTCTTGCCCAGAGTAGGGGAATCAAGACCAGAGGACATAGGTTTAAGGTGAGAGGGGAAAGATTTAATAGGAATTTCTTTTACACTAAGTGTGATAGGTGTACGGAACGAGCTGCCGGAGGAGGTAGTTGAGTCAGGAACTATCCCAACGTTTAAGAAACATTTAGACAGGTACATGGATAGGACAGGTTTAGAGGGATGCAGGCTGGTGGGACTAGTGTGGATGGGGAATGTTGGTTGGCGTGGGCAAGTTGGGATGAAGGGCCTGTTTCCATGCTGTATTACTCTATCAGCTTTCTTCACCACCCTAGCTATTTATATTGCTATTTATATTCAGGGATTTATGGACATGTACACAAAGGCTATCTGTTCTTTGATGCTCCCCAGGGCTATAATTCATGGTATGTGCACTCCCCTTATTTGTCCTCCCAAAAAGTATCACCTCACATTTGTCAGGATTATATCCGAACTGCAATTTTTTTGTCAATCTTACCAACTGATTCATCACATTCTGTAGACTAAGCCCACCCTCCTCACTACCATCAGCACCTCCACCTATCCCTCGCCAACTCTCCACAGATTCCACAACTCATCTACACACTGGCGATAACTTCCAGAGGGCGATGAACTCAATGGGCTGAGCATTTTGGGACGTGGGTGAGACTGGGGCACTCTTGGGAAACGCACCCAGTCACAGGGAGAACGTGCAAACTCCACACAGACAGCACCCGAGGTCAGGAGAGAGCCTGGGCCACTGGAGGTGTGAGGCAGTTTGAGTGTGAGTTTGAGTTTAGTTTATTGTCACGTGTACTGTGGTGCAGTGAAAAGCTTTTCTTGTGAGCTAACCAGTCAGCGGAAAGATAATATATGATTACAATCAAGCCTTTACAGTGTAGAAACATGATAAGAGAATAACGTTTAGTGCAAGGTAAAGCCAGTATAGTCCGATCAAGGATAGTCCAAGGGTCTCCAGTGAGGTCCACTTGCTGTTTGTGTAAGGATAAACTTCCCCTCACAAGGGGCAAACATCCTCCTCCAAAACCATGGAAATTGGTTGGCAAATTTAGGGTGGCATGGTGCCGCAGCGGTAGAGTTGCTGCCGAACAGCGCTAGAGACCCGGGTTCCATCCTAACTACGGGTGCTGTCTATACGCAGTTTGTACATTCTCCATTGAGAACCTCAGGCAGCAGCTCTGAGGTTCAGACTGTCACTGCCCGCTTGTGTTTCTGTGCAGAAAGGGTACGTTGAGACGACAGATGGGAGTTATTCCAGCGACTCTGACAATGAAGATGAGAAGACTGCTGACGATGTGACTGCAGCAACCGACACCCAGGACTTGCCACTGAAGATTGACTGGAGGTCCCCTCTCCCGGGAGGGATTCTAGTCCCCAGAGTGGACACACACAGCATTGTCCTGGACTTTGCCGCTGTCTCCTTCCTCGACATGTCTGCGATGAAAGGCCTGAATTCGGTAAGGACCTAACTTGCAGATGGTTCAGTGAAGACAGTGATCGTGGGGACATTAACGGTTTTCACATCGTGCCCTGCTGTTTGTGGCATGTTAAAGACAACTTTAAAACACAACACACAGATTAGGGAAGACAATCAAAGCTTTATTGAAGCTAAAGATCACTGGGAGTAATCAGGGAGATTGTTCAATGAACAAAGATTCTTCTCCTCCTTATACACACAATTTTCCTTTAACGTGTGTTTACTGTAGCAGACACTTTAGCACTTTTTCTTCTTCCAAAATTATAAATCATGCACCCCTCTCCCCCCCCCCCCCCCCCCCCCCCCACCAGCAGAGTAAACACAGCCGAATTACACACCATTACAATAGACAATAGGTGCAGGAGCAGGCCATTTGGCCCTTCGAGCCAACACCGCCATTCAATGTGATCATGGCTGATCATCCCCAATCAGTACCCTGTTCCTGCCTTCTCCCCATATCCCCTGACTCCACTATTTTTAAGAGCCCTATCTAGCTCTCTCCTGCCTCCACCGCCCTCTGAGGCAGAGAATTCCACACACTCACAACACTCTGTGAGAAAAAGTTTCCTCGTCTCCGTTCTAAATGGCTTACTCCTTATTCTTAAACTGTGGCCCCTGGTTCTGGACTCCCCCAACATCGGGAACATGTTTCCTGCCTCTAGCCTGGCCAAATCCTTTACAATTACAGATAGGCAAATGTCCTGTTACCCTTTTGACCTTCTTTTATTGTTTTACGATTGCCATTTGTCCTTTGTCACCAGAGAACAGAAACTGATTAAAGTAGACGGCAGTGAGTGTCAGCTACACATGCTCAGTCTCAACCTTCTTTAAAACACAGAATTATTATAACACATGAAGTGGACTTTAAACATTTTTAGGCTACCCCTATACCTTGAAGCTTTGCAATTTATTTTTGACAGGCACCAGCTGAAGTCAAAAGGGTTTCGAGCTGAAACGTCACCTATTCCTTTTCGCCGGAGATGCTGCCTGACCCACTGAGTTACTCCAGCATTTTGTGCCTCTCTTCAAGCCCAGTTAATGTTGCGTTTATTGGTATGAACACATGTGGCGAGGTACAGCAACGATAAAAAATCTTGCAGCCATGAGTTTGGTCTAGAGATACAGTGCGGAAACAGGCCCTTCGGCCCACCGAGTCCGCACTGACCAGCGATCCCCGCGCACTAAGTGTGCCTCCTACACACTAGAGACAATTTACAATTTTGACCAAAGCTAATTAACCTACAAACCTGCACATCTTTGCAGGGTCGAAGCCGGGTCTCTGGCACTGGAAAGCAGCAACTCTACCACTGGCTCTCTGGAGCCAGCCGGTGAAGGGGCTCCTCACACCCTGCCGACCATGTAGATTGTCTGCATGAGGGGAGGGGGGAGGGGGAGTGTACGTGAGCAGGATCATTGCTCTGTAGTGCCGTGCGTGCAGTGAACATAACGGCTCATCTCTGTTGCTGCTGATCACGGTGGCTATTCACAGTAGCTGCTTACACTTGGATCACTGAACAATATGACGAAGAAACATAGAAACATAGAAATTAGGTGCAGGAGTAGGCCATTCGGCCCTTCGAGCCTGCACCGCCATTCAATATGATCATGGCTGATCATCCAACTCAGTATCCCGTGCCTGCCTTCCCTCCATACCCTCTGATCCCCTAAGCCACAAGGGCCACATCTAACTCCCTCTTAAATATAGCCAATGAACTGGCCTCAACTACCCTCTGTGGCAGAGAGTTCCAGAGATTCACCACTCTCTGTGTGAAAAATGTTTTTCTCATCTCGGTTTTAAAGGATTTCCCCCTTATCCTTAAGCTGTGACCCCTTGTCCTGGACTTCCCCAACATCGGGAACAATCTTCCTGCATCTAGCCTGTCCAACCCCTTAAGAATTTTGTAAGTTTCTATAAGATCCCCTCTCAATCTCCTAAATTCTAGAGAGTATAAACCAAGTCTATCCAGTCTTTCTTCATAAGACAGTCCTGACATCCCAGGAATCAGTCTGGTGAACCTTCTCTGCACTCCCTCTATGGCAATAATGTCCTTCCTCAGATTTGGAGATCAAAACTGCACGCAATACTCCAGGTGTGGTCTCACCAAGACCCTGTACAACTGCAGTAGAACCTCCCTGCCCCTATACTCAAATCCTTTTGCTATGAAAGCTAACATACCATTCGCTTTCTTCACTGCCTGCTGCACCTGCATGCCTACTTTCAATGACTGGTGTACCATGACACCCAGGTCTCGCTGCATCTCCCCTTTCCTAATCGGCCACCATTTAGATAATAGTCTGCTTTCCTGTTTTTGCCACCAAAATGGATAACCTCACATTTATCCACATTATACTGCATCTGCCAAACATTTGCCCACTCACCCAGCCTATCCAAGTCACCTTGCAGTCTCCTAGCATCCTCCTCACAGCTAACACTGCCCCCCAGCTTAGTGTCATCCGCAAACTTGGAGATATTACCTTCAATTCCCTCATCCAGATCATTAATATATATTGTAAATAGCTGGGGTCCCAGCACTGAGCCTTGCGGTACCCCACTAGTCACTGCCCGCCAATGTGAAAAGGACCCGTTTATTCCTACTCTTTGCTTCCTGTTTGCCAGCCAGTTCTCTATCCACATCAATACTGAACCCCCAATGCCGTGTGCTTTAAGTTTGTATACTAATCTCTTATGTGGGACCTTGTTGAAAGCCTTCTGGAAGTCTAGATACACCACATCCACTGGTTCTCCCCTATCCACGCTACTAGTTACATCCTCGAAAAATTCTATAAGATTCGTCAGACATGATTTACCTTTCGTAAATCCATGCTGACTTTGTCCAATGATTTCACCACTTTCCAAATGTGCTGCTATCCCATCTTTAATAATTGACTCTAGCAGTTTCCCCACTACCGATGTTAGACTAACTGGTCTGTAATTCCCCATTTTCTCTCTGCCTCCCTTCTTAAAAGAGAGACACAAAATGCTGCAGTAACTCAGCGGGACAGGCAGCATCTCTGGGACAAAAAGGAACAGGTGATGTTTTGGGTTAAGACCATTCTTCAGACTGGGATTCAGGGAAGGGGGAAACTAATGAAAGGTTCAGAACAAATCAGAGTCGGCACCGATGGCCAAGTAAAGGTGGAGCCCACAATGGTCCATTGTTGGCTGTGGGAGAGGTGATAACGAAGGGAAGAGAGAGCTAACGCAGGGGGTTACTTGAAATTAGAGAAAACAATATTCATACCACTGGGTTGTAAGCTGACCAAGCAAAATATTAACATTATAATCAAGATAGACACCAAATGCTGGAGTAACTCAGCGGGACAGGCAGCATCTCTGGATAGAAGGGATGGGTGACGTTTTGTATCTAGACCGTTCTTCAGATTGAGAGTCAGGGGAGAGGAAGACACAAAGATGTGGACGGGTAAGGTGTGAAAACGAGTGATCAAAGGGGACGAAGGTCAAAGAAAATGTAGAATAGTTAATTGTATCCTTGATCTTTGATCACTCGTTTCACACCTTACCCTTCCATATCTCTGTCTCCCTCTCCCCTGACCCTCACTCTGAAGAAGGGTCTACTGTCACCCATTCCTCCCATCCAGAGATGCTGCCTGTCCCGCTGAGTTACTCCAGCATTTGGTGTCTATCTTCGGTGTAAACCAGCATCTGCAGTTCCCTCCTACACATCAACAATATGACTACAGGTTTGCTTCATATAATGTGCCACAGTGTAATGATCCACATTCTCTGACAAGGAATGCATTATCCATCCTGATAATTCACGCAGCTTTTCATCCTTGTCCTGACAAACTATAACATTACTAGAGATTTAGGTTTTTACCAAAAATTTGACTCTCGTTTACAAACCATGTAACCTCTTTTCATCCTTCACTTTCCTTCACAGATCCTGAAAGAATTCATCAGGATTGAGGTTGATGTTTACATTGCTGCTTGCGATGGTAAGTTTGCTTTCCTCCAATTATCTGGCAGAATTTGGAGCCACTTGAAGTGCCCAGGGTGGGGGGTTTGCTGATTATCCTCACCTTTACCTGGAACACAGTAGCCATTAGCTTCACCCAGCACATTCCCGTTTCAATGGAGTCATCGAGTACTAGAGTCATCGAACACAGAAACAGGTCTTCGGCCCAACTAGTCCTTGCTGACCAAGGGGCCCCATCTAAGCCAGTTCTATTTGTCCACGTTTGGCCCATACCCCTCTTAAAAATTCACGATTCACGTACCTGTTCAAATACCTTTTAGATGTTGTTATTGTAGTTTAGATATACAGCGCAGAAACAGGCCCTTCGGCCCACTGAGTCCAGCAATCCCTGCACACTAACACAATCCTATACATACTAGGACAATTTACATTTATACCAAGCCAATGAACCTACAAGCCAGTACGTTTTTGGAATGTGGGAGGGAACCAGAGCTTCCCAGAGAAAACCCACACAGGTCACGGGGAAATCCGTACAGACAGAACCTGTAGTCAGGATTGAACCTGGGTGTGTAGAGCTGTGAGGCAGCAACTCCACCGCTGTGCCACCCACTTGTCTTGCCTCAACCATTTCCTCTGGCATCTCGTTCCATATACATACCAGCCTTTGTGTGGAAAAAGCTGCCTCTCAGGCTCCGATGATATCTTTCCGCTCTCGCCTACCCTGAAGAAAGACTTACACTCATTCAATTATTGGGATAGCAATTCACCCTATGTATCGGGTGCTGTAGAGAGGACATTCACCTTCTTTATTCAAGGCACCACACTCATAACTTTCCAAGGCAGATCCAAATCTGCACTTCCACCATCTAAAAAGAACCAGGGGACTTGAGTTTAATGGGAGTCATGACCTCGTTGCTCTCCATGTCACACTGCAGCACTCACATCCATCATCATTTTTTCCTCACCATCAGGTTGAAGTCCTGAACCTATCTGAGACTCTGTATCAGAGATCTGCAGTAAGTGAAGTGAAGGCCAATCTGGTGTGGACAGTTCATAAGTTCTCGAAGCAGAATTAGGCCATTTGGCCCATCAAGACTATCCGCCATTCAATCATGGCTGATCTATCTTTCCCTCTCAACCCCATTCTCCTGCCTGCTCCCCATAACCCCTGACACCCACATTAATCTAGAGTGTGTCAATCTACGCCTTAAAAACATCCATTGATGACCTCCACAGTCATCTGTGGCAATGAATTCCACAAATTCACCACCCACTTCCTCATCTCCATTCTAAAGGTACGTTCCTTTATTCTGAGGCTGAGGCCTCTGGTCCAGGACTCTCCCACTAGTGGAAACATCAATAGGATCGATGTTGATGTTGCCAATGATGAACATAAAGCTACACAAATGAAGCTGACAATGCACAGGGAAGCTGCTCTTCCTTTCAGGAAGGAATGTTGAGGCGTGTTTGGGAAGAGTGTTGGGTGTTAGCGTGTGGAGCACCGGGACAAGCTCGGAAACCCGTTCAGTCTCCACACCATGCCTGATATGGGACAGGATCCAAGTCAGAGTTTCCACATCTCAGTCAATGGCTGACACCTTTCAAACTGGAGATTAAACATCTCAGATGTAAATGTCTGTTGTGGTTACTTTTAGGTTTACTACTGGAAAAATTAGAAAGATGTGGATTTTTTGATGATGAAATCACTCCAGAAATCTTCTTCCTTACAATCCACGATGCAGTGCTCTGTATATTGGAAAAACACAACTCCATCAAAACACTGGACCTCAGGAATGGAAAGGTGTGTTCTTATTGATCATGTTCATATTTTCCAGGAGCAAAATTAGGCCATTCGGCCCATCAAGTCTACTCCGCCATTCGATCATGGCTGATCTGCCTTTCCCTCTCAACCCCATTCTAATAATAATAATAATAATAATAATAATAATAATGATAATAATAATAATAATATATTTTATTGTCATTGCACGTCAGTGCAACGAGATTTAGTATGCAGCTTCCAACCGATGTAAAAGAAAAGTAAAATAAATAAATAAGCTGTGTGACATGACCATCCGAGGGAGACAGTCCAGGGGGGATGGGGGGCACTCAGCAGGGCCGGTTCAGAGCCTCTATAGCTCTGGGAATAAAGCTGTTTCTGAGTCTGGAGGTTCGGGCGTAGAAGGCCTTGTAATGTCTGCCGGAGGGAAGTAGTTTGAACAGTCCGTTACAAGGGTGTGAGGAGTCTTCATGGATGCTGTAGGCCTTCCTGAGGCACCGTGTGTGGTAGATGCCCTCCACGGCTGGTAGCTGTGTCCCAATGATCCTCTGCGCTCTGTGGACTACGCGCTGAAGAGCTCTCCTCTCCGCCTCCGTGCAGCTGAGATACCACACAGAGATGCCATACGTTAATATGCTCTCTGTGGTGCAGCGGTAGAACGTTGTCAGCAGCTGTTGGGGCAGACCAGTCTTTTTTAACGTCCTCAGGAAGAACAGTCGTTGCTGTGCCTTCTTGACCAGCGCCGCGGTGTTGGTGGACCATGTGAGGTCCTCTGAAATGTGAGTGCCCAGAAACTTAAAGCTAGACACTCTCTCCACACTTTCCCCGTAAATGGAGATTGGGGCGTATTCTCCATTATGGGACCTCCTGAAGTCAATAATCAGCTCCTTGGTCTTGGAGGTGTTTAGTGACAAGTTGTTACGTGCGCACCAGTCCGCCAGGTTCTGCACCTCCGCTCTGTATTTTGTTTCATCACCGTTGGTGATCAGTCCAATCACGGTTGTGTCGTCTGCAAACTTCACGATGGTGTTGGTGTCGAATGCAGGAACACAGTCGTGAGTGAAGAGGGAGTAGAGCATGGGGCTTAGTACACAGCTCTGTGGTGTGCCGGTGCTCAGGGTGATAGTGGTGGACAGGTGCGGGCCCAGTCTCACTGCCTGCGGACGCTCCGTCAGAAAGTTCAGGATCCAATCACATATCGGTGAGCTGAGGCCTAGCTGGTGGAGTTTGGTGGTGAGCTTGGTGGGGATGACCGTATTGAATGCAGAGCTATAGTCAATGAAGAGCATCCTCACGTACATGCCCTGTCTGTCCAGGTGAGTCAGGACAGTGTGAAGAGCCTGAGAGATGGCATCCTCTGTTGATCTATTTGCCCTGTATGCAAATTGATGAGAGTCCAGTGAGGCAGGGATGCTGGATTTGATGTGGGAGAGGACCAGCCTTTCCAAGCACTTCATTGGGATTGGAGTTAGGGCAACCGGGCGGTAGTCGTTCAGGTTGGTGACTTTAGACTTTTTCGGCACCGGCACTATGGTGGCTGTTTTCAGGCACTTGGGGACCGTTGCCAGAGATAGAGACAGATTGAAGATTCTCGTGAATACCTCCGCCAGCTGTACAGCACAGTCCTTTAGTACCCTTCCCTGGGCTCCATCCGGGCCTGCAGCCTTGCGTGGATTGATCCTACGCAGAGCGCACTGTACCTCCTGAGTGCTCAGTGTTAAGGCCTGTCCCTCCGCCATGGCCGGGGTTATTCCACTCCTGGTGGTGTTGCCAGTTTCGAAGCGGGCAAAGAAGGTGTTTAGTTCGTTGGCCAGTGTGATATCACCGTGGGGGCAGGCGGGGCTGCTCTTGTAGTCAGTGATGTCTCTGACACCCTGCCACCCTGCCACATGCTTCTGGTGTCCGCGATATTGAAGTGGTCTTCCACCCTTTGCCTGTGGATGTCTTTGGCCTTTTTTATGCCTTTGTTCAGGTTCGACCTGGCCGCACTGTAAGCAGAAGTGTCCCTGGATTTAAAGGCATTGTTAGCCCTTAGCAGATCCTGAACCTCCTTGTTCATCCAGTGGTTCCGGTTTGGGAACATCTTTATTTGCTTGTCCACTGTGACAGTCTCCACACAGCAGTTGATGTAGGAGAGCACAGTGGATGTGTACTCCTCCAAGTCTACCTCTGTACCACTGGTTGCCTGTTGTTCAAACAGGTCCCAGTCGGTGCGATCAAAGCAGTCCTGGAGTTGTAGAATGGCGTCCTCGGGCCATATTTTGACCGTCCTTATTGCAGGTTTGGTCTTGTGGATGAGGGGTTTGTATGCAGGCAGTAGAAACAGTGAGAGGTGATCGGATTGTCCCAGGGATGGGCAGGGGAGAGCTCTGTATGCGTCCTTGATGTTGGTGTACACTTTATCCAATGTGTTTGAGCCCCTGGTAGGGCACTGCACATGCTGGTGTAATTTGCGGAGTGCAGCTCGTAGGTCGACCTGATTAAAGTCCCCTGCAACAATGAAGGCACCGTCGGGGTGAGCATCCTGCTGCTTACTGATGGCCGAGTGCAGCTGTGCTAGTGCTAGGTTAGCATTAGCCTGTGGTGGGATGTATATGGCCATGATGATAACCACAGTAAACTCCCGAGGCAGGTAAAACGGCCTACATTTAAGCAGTAGGTATTCCAGGTCTGGGGAACAGTAGCTCTCTACTGCAGTGTGGTTGGTGCACCAGTCATTGTTGATGTAGATGCAGAGCCCGCCACCCTTGCTCTTACCGGAGTCCTTTGTTCTATCAGCACAATGCAGTTGGTCAGGTCCACAGCCCCATCGGGAACCAGCGCGCTGAGCCAGGTCTCTGTGAAGATCAGCACACGGCAGTCTTTCAGGGATCGCTGGGTGTTGATCCAGAGCCTTACCTCATCCAGCTTGTTGGTGAGTGACCGGACATTTGCGAGAAAGACGCTTGGGAGCGATGGTCTTTGTGGAGCCCTCCGTAGCCTGTCCTGCACCCCCACTCGCTTTCCACGTTTCTGCTTTCGCTCCCGGCGCTTGCTCCATCTCCTACCCTCCGGAGTGGTGATCCAGGGGGCTGTTCTGCCCAGCTCCATCGGGATTTTGGTGAGTGTGCTGTAGTACTCACAAGCCAGTTTCTCACAGCCACGTCCTATATTGAGCAGTTCCGTGCGGCTCCATGTGCGACCCGTCGGGATTGCGATGTGGGTCCTGGATTTCTTCGTCCTGGAGGTGAGTTTCTTCCTATGGTTTCTGGGGGTACTAGGGGTTCTGGGGGTTCTCAGGGTTCTGAGGTTTTTAAATACCTTATTTTCACAGCCGCGTTCGGTACCGCGTTGCTCCGAATTGACTCGAACTTGGGAGCGCAAAGCCGCTGCGTCTGAACGCGCCGCCATCTTCAGGGATGTCGTCCTGCCTTCTCCTGCCTTCTCCCCATAACCCCTGACACCCGTACTAATCAAGAATCTATCAACCTCCACCTTAAAAATATCCATTGACTTGGCCTCCACAGCCGCCTGTGGCAATGAATTCCACCGTATTGTTTATATTCCTATGCGGATGGAATAGGATGATGAATCTTTGAAACCACTGCCCAGTTTTACTGGTGACAACCAGAGTGCGCTTTGGAAGAGAAGGAGATCGCACTCATTCTGCACGTTTGTGGCCACAACATGTCTCAATGTTCAGCGCAGGTCACATTGTAGATCTACAGCCACGCTGTACACAGCACTGTGGTGTCATGTGAAACACACAGACATTGGCAGAGCACCACTGGGTATCAAGCGATGGCATAGAGGGCAAGGAGGCATGAGAAGAGGAGCAGGCCCTGTGGTTGATGATTATGTCTGTGCATCGGGTTAGATGTAGAGAACGTTGTGACTTCAGTCATCTTCCTTGATTCCATGACCTTTATTAATCTAAACAAACCCAACAGTGTCAATGTGGGCATCCTTAGGTAATAGCTTTGGCAGCTTTTTGAGGAGACCATTCTAGGTTTAATTTGATTTAGAGATACAGTGCGAACACAGGCCATTCGGCCCACCGTGTCACTCCGTCCAGCGATCCCCGCACACTAACACTATCCCACACACACAATGTACTAGTACAATGACTAGGGTGGGAGAGGGACGGAGAGACAGGGGATGTAAGGGTTACTTGAAGTTAGAGAAATCAAATTTCAGGCCTCTGGTTTGTAAGCTGCCCAAACAAAACTAAGGTGCTGTTCCTCTACTCTAACAATGGAGGAGGCCCAGGACAGAAAGGTCAGTGTGGGAATGGACCAAGACAGCCCTGGTGTGTGTGGTCACTCATTGACCTGGGACAGCCCTGACTTGGTTTGGGTGATGGTCTGTCACTGACCCGGTGTGGGCCAGTCAGTGACACAGGACCATCCCAGTGTGGATCTGTTCATTCATTGACCGACTGGACATGAGCTGATTTGTAGTGCACCAGGTTGCAGGAGTGGGACACCAGGCTGCAACCCACAGTCCCACAGTGAGTGTTATATAGAAAATAGGTGCAGGAGAAAGCCATGTGGCCCTTCGAGCCAGCACCGCCATTCATTGTGACAAGACCAATGCTCCGACAAGTGTTCCGCAGAAGTCTTATAGCGAACCATTAATGAGGTGAGGAAAGTCCAATTGAAAATACCACTTGAACACAAGACTGGCAACGGTGGAAGTAACGTCAATATTTATGAAGCTACAGCGGAGAGATGTAAAAAATTAATATTTCTGGTGAATGATCAGTCCTCACCATTGAAAATTTTTACTAAAAAAAAGTGACCTCGCATGTGGAATTTTAGACACAAAATGCTGGAGTAACTCAGCAGGTCAGGAAAAAAGGAATAGGTGACATTTTGGGTCGAGACCCTTCTTTTAGCTGAGAAAAAATGAAGTAAGGCAGAGAGGATGTACGCATTGTTTTGTCATCTTGAGACTATTGCCACAAGATGTCAGACACTTTTAACACAGAAAAAATGAGAATACACACCAGAAGTGACCATTCATTCTGATGTTTTGTGCAGGTGAACGAGACCAGGGGGAAGTTACATTCTGAAGGAGAGTTAAAAAGAGGGGAACCATGGTAAGTTAGAAATGCCGTGCAGAGCGTTCCAGTAGACGGTGTCTTTTCTGCATTAAAGACTGTTGTGTGTTCACTTTCAGGTGCCGTCGGATACACAGTTCTGAGCTGGAAAATGTAAATAGAAGCTGACTCAGAAAGAACACATCACGGTTTTGAAAACGAAGTGACAATTAACGATGACTATGTTATATTAATTTGCAGTCTTCCTGGGAAGAATTTTATCGAGGTTCCTTGGCATCATGCTTTTAAAATAATTTTAATGTATATATAAAATATAAATATTTTTATGAAAAGGATGTGACATGAGAGATGGAACCAAAGAGCTGCTGCAACAAAACTCATTCAGTGTCCTCGTACCACAGGCAGAGTGAGGTCTGTTGATCTAGGTGTCTCGGGTCTGATACAATTAGCCCCTGTGAATACCTCCAAATTTCCTTTCAACATAAAAGGAGACAGTTCGGCCCATTGAGTCCGTGCTAGCTCGCACAGCAATCCCATTCCCACACTTATTCTTCCTGTAATATATTATCCCCATGTTTCCCTCAACTCGCCCCAGGTTCTTCCACTCAGCCACAACTGGGTGGCACGGCTGCGCAGCGGTAGAGTTGCTGGCTCACAGCGCCAGAGACCCGAGTTCCATCCTGACTACGGGTGCTGTCTGTACGTGGTTTGTACATTCTCCCCGTGACCTGCGTGGGTTTTCTCCAGGTGCTCCGGTTTCCTCCCACACTCCAAAGCAGGACAGGTTTGTAGGTTAATTGTCTTGGTATAATTATAAAGTGTGCCCCAGTGTGCGTAGAATAGTGTTTGTGTGCAGGATCGCTGGTTGCCGCGGACTCAGTGGGCCGAAGAGCCTGTATCTCTAAACTAAACTAAACTAAACTGAGAGCAATCTAACCTGACAACTCGCACACTTGGGGGAAGTGGAGCACCCAGACTAATCCCTTGTGGTCACAGGGAGATAGAAACATAGAAACATAGAAAATAGGTGCAGGAGTAGGCCATTCGGCCCTTCGAGCCTGCACCGCCATTCAATATGATCATGGCTGATCATCCAACTCAGTATCCTGTACCTGCCTTCTCTCCATACCCCCTGATCCCTTCAGCCACAAGGGCCACATCTAACTCCCTCTTAAATATAGCCAATGAACTGGTCTCAACTACCTTCTGTGGCAGAGAATTCCACAGATTCACCACTCTCTGTGTGAAAAATGTTTTTCTCATCTCGGTCATAAAAGACTTCCCCCTTATCCTTAAACTGTGACCCCTTGTTCTGGACTTCCCCAACATCGGGAACAATCTTCCTGCATCTAGTCTGTCCAACCCCTTAAGAATTTTGTACATTTCTATAAAATCTATAAGAGATTGTGCAAACTCCACACAGGCAGCACCGAGGTCAGGATTGAACAGGGTTTGCTGGTGCAGTGAGACTGTGGCTCTACCGGTTGTGTTGCCCTGATGTGAAGCTGTGTGTTTACACTCTCCTCATCATTGGTATAGTGCAATATTTCCATCCGCTCCTCCTCACCCACTAAACTATCATGTAAAGCTAATGTTTAGTTTAGTTTAGCCCACCAAGTCCGCGCCGACCAGCGATCTCTGCTCACTCTAACACTATCCTACACACTAGGGACAATTTAGAAATTTAACAAAGCCAATTCGTTTACAAACCTGTACGTCTTTGGAGTGTGGGAGGAAACCAGAGATCCTAAAGAAAATCAACAGGGAGAACGTACAAACTCCATAAAGACAGCACCCATAATCAGGAATGAATGGGGGTCTCTGACACTGTAAGGCAGCAACTCTACCACTGCGCCACTGTGCCAGCATGTAAGGTATGTAGATGAAGCTTCATAATGCTATAGATAAGTATAGAAGGAACACATGTGGGGAGAATGACCCTGGACAAGTATTAACATTCACGGGTCGGAGATATGAAAGCACATATGTGATTGGTACAAAGCAGGTACCATGAAACTTAACACAGCCGCTCTCATCTTATTGCACTGAAAGTTACTGGAAAGGTAGTAAATATCAACACCCATGAAGTGGATACAATGAATCTATTTAGTTTAGTTTAGTTTAGAGATACAGTGCAGAAACAGGCCCTTCGGCCCAATGAGTCCGTGCCGACCAGCGATCCCCGCACAGTAACACTACACTGAGGACAATTCACAGAAGCCAATTAACCTACAAATGTGTATGCCTTTGGAGTGTGGGAGGACACCGGAGATCCCAGAGTAACCCCACGCAGGTCATGGGGAGAATGTACAAGCTCCGTACAGACAGCACCCATAGCCAGGATTGAACCTGGGTTTCAGGCGCTGTAAGGCAGCAACTCTGCCATTGCGCCACCTCTAAGAAAAATATTAAATATCAATACCCATGAACTGATCAGAATTATTCTATATTCACTTATTATTTTACATTTATTCAATTGCTTGCTTGAGTACAAACATGTTGGAGACAATGGCATAATTTGTCGTTCAGTGGTGGGAAAATGTTTAATAATTATGGGCAGTAGTACCTAGAAAGTACAGTTCCTTGTTAGTGTCTGCCTGCCTACGATTGAGTATTAGAAAGGCGCTATATAAATCCCATCCATTATTATTATTATTACGTTTGGTCACAGAACAGTACAATACAGGAACAGGTCCCTCAGTCCATAATGACTGTCAAAACTGATGCCCAGTTATAGTAACCTCCTCTACTGCTCGTGACCACTCTCCCTTCATTCGCTCATCTCCATGCGCTTATCCAAAACCCTTTTAAATTATATCTCCTCCACGACTTCCCCTGGCAGTGCATTCCAAGCAGCCACCACTCTCTATTAACCCAGCCGATTGGCTGGTGACTGGGGAAATGGAAAGGCATTAATACTATTTCTGCACATTGGATGTTCCAAAAGGTTCATATGGTTTCCCGCCTCTCATTGTATCAGACATCTTCAGGCGTATGAAGCTGGATAAATGTCCCGGGCCACAGATATACCCGAGGACATGGTGGGAAGCAATGGGATATACAAATCACCATTAGACACAGGAGAGTTTCCAGAAGAATGGAGGGTGGCTAATCTTGTGCCTCTATTTAAGAAGGGCTGCATGGAAAAACCTGGGAACTATAGACCAGTGATCCTAACATCCATGGTAAGCAAGTTACTGGAGATTATTCTAAGGGATAAGGTATATATGCATTTGGATAGACAGGCGCTGATTAGGGTTAGTCAACACAATCTTATACGTGGCACAATTCTGATTGTGTTTTTTGAGTAAGTAACAAAAGGATTGATGAGGGCAGAGCTGTAGACGTTGTCTATATGGACTTCAGCGAGGCATTTGATAAGGTTTCCGCAAGGTAGACTACTCTAGGATGATAGATGGAATGGGATCCAGGGAGAGCTAGTCAACTTGATAGAGATAGGTTTCATGGAAGGAAGCGGAGGATGATGGTGGAAGGTTGTTTTTAAGACTGGAGGCCTGTGACTAGTGGTGTGTTTCAGGGATCAGTGCTGGGACCCTTGCTGTTTGTGGCTTAAACCAACGATTGGATGAGAATGTGCAAGGCATGTTTAACAAGTTTTCAGATGACGCAAAAGTGGGTGGCATCAAAGGCAGCGAAGATAGCTATCCAATATTTGCAGCAGGACCTTGATCAGTTGGGCTGAGGAATGGTTAATGGAGTTTAATACGTAATATGTGCGAGGTGTTACGTTTTGCGAAGTCAAACCAGGGCAGGATCTTCACAGTGAATGACAGGGCTCTGGGATGTGTTGTGTAGAGGGGTTTAGGATTGCAGGTGCATGGTTCCTTGAAGGTTGAGTCGCAGGTAGATAAGGCTTTCGGCACATCGGCCTTCATCAGTTAGAGTATTGAATATAGAAGTTGGGAGGTTATGTTGCAGTTGTATGACATTGGTAAGGCCACAATTGGAGTATTCTGTTCAATTTTGGTCACCTTGTTATAGGAAAGATGTTATTAAGCTGGAAAGGATGCAGAGACGATGTATGAGGATGCTGCCAGGACTCGTGGGCCTGAGCTATAGGGAGAGGTTGAGCAGGCTAGGACTTTATTCCGTGGAGCACAGGAGAATGAGGGGTGATCTTATAGAATTGTATAAGGGGAATAGATCGGGTAAATACAGCGAGTAGGTAAATCAAGAACCAGAGGACATATGTAGGAAAGAGGAATGTTTGAACAGACTAGGCTTGTATTCACTGGAGTTTAGAAGGATGAGGGGGATCTTATAGAAACATATAAAATTATAAAAGGACTGGACAAGCTAGATGCAGGAAAAATGTTCCCAATGTTGGGCGAGTCCAGAACCAGGGGCCACAGTCTTAGAATAAAGGGGAGGTCATTTAAGACTGAGGTGAGAAAAAACTTTTTCACCCAGAGAGTTGTGAATTTATGGAATTTCCTGCCACAGAGGGCAGTGGAGGCCAAGTCACTGGATGGATTTAAGAGGGAGTTAGATAGAGCTCTAGGGGCTAGGGGAGTCAAGGAATATGGGGAGAAGGCAGGCACGGGTTATTGATAGGGGACGATCAGCCATGATCACAATGAATGGGTGTGCTGGCTCGAAGGGCCGAATGGCCTCCTCCTGCACCTATTTTCTATGTTTCTATGTTACCCAAAGCTTGGTAGTGTATGGAATCTGCTGCCAGAGAATGTGGTTGAGGCAGATACAATCACAACGTTTAAAAAACATTTAGACAGGTACATGAATAGGACACATTTAGAGGGATATGGACCAAACGCAGGCAGGTGGGAATAGTAAGATGGGGCATGTTGGCCAGTGTGGGCAAGTTGGGCTAAAGAGCCTATTTCCGCACTGTATCACTATATGACTCTTTGGTTCAGAAAGTTGGAAGTTAAATACAGTCCAATATGATTGGTACCATGTACAGTAATAGGCAAGGAAATGTATAGTTTTGAAAGAGCACCTTGTAGATTAATTTTGAGATTGTGAGAAACCAGAGCTGGTTGGAGATGTTGATGGCTTGCCAGCAATACAGGACTGAGCAGCTGTCTAGCTCACAATCTCTGATTCTTGTCTATGTATTTCCATGATAAATGGTATTAATGTCAAATATGTTTTAAAAAATCCAAGTGATATTTTGTACCATGCAACAGTGTGCAGAAGCCTGGCCAAGATGATTGTTGTCTAACATACCTCAGCCTTTGACTCGAAGGATCACTCTACTCACATTCCCAAGAAAAATGAAAGAAAATAATTCTGCTCAGGCAATGTGTATATTAAAACTAGGAAATTAAAATATCTAGAAGAAAAAGAGACAGTATTTTGCTTACTTCAGGTTAGTTTTTTGCAGTTATTACCAGAAATCCTGAGGAGTTTTCTTCATGTTAAAGGGCGTGGGAATGAGTTGAGTACATGAAATGAGTATGGAGGTTGGGAGGTCATGTTATATAAGATGTTGGTGAGGCTGCATTTAGAGTAGTGTGTACAGTTTGGGGCACCAAGTTACAGGAAGGATATTGTCAAGTTGGAAAGGGTACAGCGAAGATTTACGAGGATGTTGCCAGAACTCAAGGGCCTGAGCTATAGGGAGAGGTTGAGCAGACTGGGGTTAGGGTTAGGGTGCAGGAGGATGAGGGGTGTACAAAATCATGAGAGGAATAGATAGGGTAAATGCACATAGGCTCTTGCCCAGAGTAGGGGACGAAGAACCAGGGGACATAGATTTAAGGTGAGGGGAGGAAGCTATAATAGGAATCTGAGGGGTACCTTTCCACACAAAGGGTGGTGGGTGTATGGAACGAGCTGCCGGAGGAGGTAGTTAAGACGGGCTATTGCAATGTTTAAGGAACAATTAGACAGGTACGTGGACAGGCCAGGTTTAGAGGGATATGAGCTAAACGCAGGCAGGTGGGACTAATGTAGATGGGGGCAAGTTGGATGGTGTGGGCTAGCTTTCCACACTGTATGAATTCATGACTCCATGACTCTATCCTACGAGTTGGTCACATCAGTTTCTGCCACACAGTTGTCAGGATGACGCAACTTGCAGAATCAAGATAAGTACTTTACCCTTTGAACAAAGGCTTGGTAAAGGAAAGAATGGAAATCTCAGCGTCCATCATGCAAAAAAAGTGAAGGAGCAGTCGTCTAAACAACATCATCAGATGTTCGTAATTGAGACAAACCCCAATCATGTCCGACATAGATGTCCCAAGACTTGGCTGCGACTTTGCCCCGACTTGGGGTTGTCAGGCTGCTCCCTTCAGCAGCCGAACCGGGACTAGCTGTGCAGATCGATGCTCTGTTGGTATCATCATTTACCAAACAGGCTGCACGTGCTAGTGACTCCGAGTTCTGCTCCCTTCCAGTGCCAACAGAGTATTACAGGGAAGGACTGGAGCGCCTCTGGCCCCCATGCGCCAGACAGAGTGGGAGAAATGCTGCAACCCTGCCAGGTGTTTGTCAAAGGCAATGACGTTTATATGACTGAACGAACCCTATCCCTATTAAATCAGGGATTTCATCACTTTATTGATATGCATAAAGTTGTCGTCTATTGGAAGGAATCTTCCACAGTCCCCTCTAATGAGCGGAATTTACCATGACGCCACCAGGTGTAGCTCCCACAGGTGACTGATAGGCACAGCTCAAACAAGGCTTCCCAAGCCTAGGAGCTCTGGACTGCCATGGCAGGTCCAATTCCACTACACCTTTTTATTGGTGTAAGTGATAATAAATGTTCCTTGTAATTTATCTCTTTTAAAACATAAACTAAATTGGCATGATAATACATATTTATGATATTGCCAAGAATAAACCTGAACTGATATTATAAACCAAAGGATACCAGCACAATGGTGCGGCTGGTAAAGCTGATGCCAGAGACCTGGGTTCACAGCACCAGAGACCTGGCTTTGATCCCGACCACAGATAGATCTGTGTGGAGTTTGTAGCTCATAGAATGATATAGACTATGATAGTCACAAACGTGACCCTGTGGCAACTGTTATAAATGCCAACTCTATTATAGCCGTCCAATTAAAAGAATACACTATATATGCTATAGCTGTAGCAGCAACTCAGTTAAATTTGTTTGGTGCTACAGCAGGCGGGACTTACCTAAGCGGTATTCTTAAAACTCACCTGCTGCCGATAAATCTCCTGCAGTAACAGTCCCGCAATTTACGAATGCAAGTGCCTGAATTTGTAACTCTGGCTGCCTGCTCCCGAATGGAGCTGTGATGTCGGCATCCTCTATATTTAGGGCCGTCTGCTGAAGACTATAACGGCCACAGCCGCAAACCCAGCTTTAACGAGGCTATCGGTCTCTGAACTGGGTCATCCCCTGCCGTGCAGACTAACGGCAAACAACCGCATGAAGCCCTATAACTTCAGCCGCTTGCTCACATTGGAGACTGCGGTGACAATATAACCTACCCTAGCTCCAGTGGAGCAGCTACTTTTTTGGGGGCCCGCTATAGAACGGCCCAAAGAAAACTGACATACCTTGCAGAGCAGTGCGGGAACTGCTCTGACCAGCGCCATGCGTTAGACGTATTGACGCGCATGCGGTCTGGCGGACTTCTTCACGTAGTCACTCACATGACTTCGAAATAAAATTAGTATATTTACCAAACCAATTAACCAACAAACCTGTACGCCTTTGGGGTGTGGGAGGAAACTGGAACACCCAGAGAAAACTCAAGCAGGTGCATGTAAATGTAGATGGCTTGGTTAGTACATTTGCAGATGACACCAAGATTGCTGGAGTCATAGACTGCGAGGAAATCTGTCAAAGTATACAGCGGAATGTAGATCAGCTATAGTAATGGCAGATTAAGTTTAATTCCAGCAAGTATTAAGTGTTGCACTTTGGGGGTTTGAGTGCAAGGAGAATATAAAGAATTAATGTCCGGGCCCTTCACAGAATTGATCTTGGGGTCCAAGTCCAACAAACACAAAAGGTGCAACACAATTACACGGAGTGGTAAAGAGGGTGTATGCTTGCCTTCCTTGGTCGTAGCATTTAGTGTAAGAGTCAGGAGGTGATGATGCACCCTTTATAGTACTTTGGTCAGGCCGCATTTGGACTATTGTGTGCAGTTGTGCTTGCCCCAATGCAGGAAGGATCTGGAGGCTTTGGAAATGTTGGAGAGGTGGGTTACTACAATGATGCCTGCATTAGAGGATATTAGCTATGGGAGGTTGGACAGACTTAGAGTATTTTCTCTGGAAAGCTGGAGGTTGAGGGGAGACCTACTAGAAGTATGTAAAATTATGAGAAACATAGATATGGTAGTCAAGTCAAGTCAGGTTTATTCGTCACATACACATCCGAGATGTGCAGTGAAATGAAAAGTGGCAATGCTTGCGGATTTGTGCAAAACATTACGAAACAGTATGGAACAGAATCACATATTCACATACTACATATTTGTGGGAGGAAAAAAAAAGAGAAAAAATCAGCAATTTAATAAGACACCACACAACAGTAGATTGGTACAGTAAGTTAGTCCCTGGTGAGGTAGGAGTTTACAATCCTAATGGCATCTGGGAAGAAACTCCTTCTCATCCTCTCTGTTTTCACAGCATGGCAACGGGAGGCGTTTGCCTGACCGTAGCAGCTGAAACAGTCCGTTGCTGGGTTGGAAGGGGTCTCCCATGATTTAATTGGCTCTGGAGTTGCACCTTCTGATGTATATTTCCTGCAGGGGGGGCGAGTGTAGTTCCCATAGTGCATTCAGCCGAAAGCACTATGTCCTTCTTGACCTGGGCAGAGCAGTTCCCAAACTAAATTGTGATGTTTCCGGACAAGATGCTTTCCACAGCCGCTGAGTAGAAGCACTGGAGGATCCTCAGAGACACTCTGAATTTCCTCAATTTCCTGAGGTGGTAAAGGCACTGCCTTGCCTTACTCACCAGTGTTGCAGTGTGTGATGTCCATGTCAGATCTACCATACAGTCAGATCTACCATTCAGTAGACCCCTCTCCCCCCCACCTGACAGAAATAAAGACACATTTCATGTTTCCTCCTACATTTCAAAGACGTGCAGATTTGTAGGTTAATTGGCTTTCAAAATTGTCCCATATGTAGGATAGAACTTGTGTACAAGTGATTGCTGATGGTGCTGACTCGGTGGGCCGAAGGTCCTGTTCCCACACTTTATCTCTAAAGAATAATGATCTTTTCTCCCTCGATGGAAATATTAAATACTAGAAGGCATAGCTTTAAGATAGTGTAGTGATGAAGCTCCGACTGTGGCTTTTAAGAGACTTTTGGATGGGTGTGAGGATATGCAGGGAATGGAGGGATATATATTATGTGCAGGCAGGTAAGAATTGGTGCTGGCTTTGTGTACGGCACAGACATTGTGGGCTGAAGGGCCTGTCCCTATGCTCTACCGTTCAATGTTCTATCTCCATTAAGGGGAAGAAAAACTCATTATTCACCCTATATAATTTTGTACACCTCTATCAGGACCCCATCATCATCCTCCACTCAATGGAAAACAAACCCAGTCTATCCAATCACTCTTCATGGGTGATGTCAGTGATACAGTATGGAAACAGGCCCTTCAGAATAACTCGTCCACACTGACCAACACGTCGCATCTACACTAGTCCCACCTGCCTGCATTTGGCCCAGATCACTCTAAACCTATCCTACCCATGTACTGTGTCTAAATGTTTCTGAAACATTGCGATAGTACCTGCCTCAACTACCTCCTCCAGCAGCTCGTTCCATACACCCACCAGCCTTTGTATGAAAACTTCACCCCACAGGTTCCTATTAAATCTCCCCCCCTCCATTTTAAACTTATGTCCTCGGGTTCTCGATTCCCCTACTCTTAGCAAGAGATTATGTGCGTTTACCCAATCAATTCCTCTCATGATTTTGTACACCTCTATAAGGTCACCCCTGGGGTGGGAGATGGCAACCTTCACGTGGTCCGCCCTGTTTCGACAAATGCAATCAACCCGGCGTGCACTATCAAAGAAGATTAAATAGAACAAGTTGTCCGACAACTTTAGGCTGTGCACGGCATACACAAGAAGGTCTCCCCTAATCCTCCTTTGCTTCTAGGAATAGTCCTAGCCGGCGGAACCTCTACCTATAGCTTAGACCCAGGACAAGGGGTCACAGCTTAAGGATAGAGGGGAAATCCTTTAGAATCGAGATGAGAACATTTTTCACGCAGAGAGTGGTGAATCTCTGGAACTCTCTGCCACAGAAGGTAGTCGAGGCCAGTTCATTGGCTATATTTAAGAGGGATTTAGATGTGGCCCTTGTGGCTAGAGGGATCAGGGGGTATGGAGAGAAGGCAGGTACGGGATACTGAGTTGGATGATCAGCCATGATCATATTGAATGGCGGTGCAGACTCGAAGGGCCGAATGGCCTACTACTGCACCTATTTTTCTATGTTTCTAAGTGACCCCCAAGTCCTGGCAACATCCCGTAAACCTTCTCTGCACCATTTCTAGCTTGACATTTTTCCTACAACATGGTGCCCAGAACTGAACACAGTACTCCATTTGCAGCCTCACCAATGTCTTACATAACGTCCTGTTCTCCCCAGGTGTGCCAGTATCCTCCAACACTCCAAAAGACATACAGGTTTGTAGGTTAATGGGCTTGATAAAATTGTAAATTGTCTCTAGTGTGTGTAGGGTAGTGTTAATGTGTGGGGATTGCTGGTCGGTGCGGACTCGGTGGGCCAAAGGGCCTGTTTCCAGGCTGCATCTGGAAAAAAAACCTGCAACCTGACCTCCCAACTTCCATACTCAATACTCTGACTGATGAAGGCTAATGTGACAAAAGCCTTTTTGACCATCCTATCTACCTTTGATGACACTTTCAAGGAACGATGTACCTGCACAACTAGATCCCTCTGCTCCACCACACTCCAGAGCCCAACCATTCACAGTGCAGATCAGATACAATTGGTCTGGATGAAGTTTGGAGATTCTGCGGCCACAAATCAAACTGCAATTTGGTGTATTGCCCCAGTGGTGTCAGGGTCCTGGATGTCCCGGAGTGGCTGCCAAACATTCCCATGGGGAAGGGCGAGCAGCTGGAAATCATTGTGCACATTGGCATAAATGACTTGAGTGAGACCCTACACATGGCATTAGGCAAAATGTTAAAAAGCAGGACAGTATTGTCCAGATTACTCCCAGTTGTATGTGCTGGTGAAGAGGGGAACATGAATGCCTGGTTTAAAAGTTAGCGCAGGGAACAGGTATTCAGATGTTTGGGATTGGGATCGTTTCTGGGCGAGTTCAGTTCAGTTTAGTTCGTTGTCACATGTACCGAGATACAGCAAAAGCATTTGTTGCATGCTAACCAGTCAGTGGTTAGTCGTCAATACATGATTACAATCGAGCCATTTACAGTGTAGATACATGAAAAGGGAATAACGTTTAGGGCCAGCTATGCCAGTAAAGTCCGATCAATGATAGTCTGAAGATCGCCAATGAGGTAGATAGTAGTTCAGGACCGCTCTCTAGTTGCAGTAGCCTGGTCCAGTTGCCTGATAACAGCTGGGAAGAAACTGTCGCTGAATCTGGAGGTGTGCGTTTTCACACTTCATAACTTTTGCCCGATTGGAGAAGGGAGAAGAGGGAGTTGGGTGAGCAGTTTAGCAAGTGCTAGTAAGAAGGGTTTAAACTAGGTTAACTAAATTAGGTAACAGGGGGATGGGATGCAATCTAGTCATGAGGGGGGCTGGAAGTAGAGAAGTCATTGACAGAGGTTTAGTGGACAGAGCAGGAAGGAGCATGGTAAGGTGCAAGGAAAGACTATTGGATTAAATTGCATTTACTTCAATGCAGAAGAGCTGACAGCTAAGGTGGATGAACTCGGGGTGTAGATTAGTACAGGTTGAACAATGACTTTCCAGTAACTGATGGTCCTCACCCCTATAATCCGGATAAAACCAGAGCTCAGTTGAAATTCCCTGAGCTGCCACAGATGGCGTTGTGAGTGGTGAGCACTCTTCCCGGTCGTGTCCCTCCGTCGTGAATCAACTGAGCTCTCAATCTTCTCTCCTGTTTTGCAAAGACGAAACAGTAAACCCTCATTTTAACAACCCCACTATAACAGACGTGGCGGTCGAAGCTGCCCACCCATCCCCGGCTCCCACCGTCTCCCCGGCTGTGTAGAGACCCGGCTTCCAACATTTTTCCACAGAGGGTGGTAGCTCCAAAATGATGAGCAACTCAGCGAGACAGGCAGCATCTCTGGAGAAACAGAATAGGTGACGTTTCGGGTCGAGAACCTTCGATAAAGGTTTTGCTCTATTAACATTTTCACCCATGCATGATTTCTTTAAAACAAATGGAGTTAAAATGACATT